>NW_003852610.1:1872195-1872727 GCF_000181295.1 Otolemur garnettii | reverse complement strand
AAAGTTTTCTCTTTAAAATATCAATCACATGATAATGAATAGTTTAATCTCTGTATTTTATATGAGAACTCTTGCTGTTCACTTATTGATCTGTGATTTGTGTCAATTATATAAGCTACATGGTTGAAGGGGAAAATTGTCAATTCAGTGAAAATTATAAGTAAAATTTTGTGTGGTTTATTGGCTTTATAAAAGAAATGCAAAAATTATCCACTGCATATTTCATATTTTTTTTTTTTACTAAAGACAATTTTTTGCATTATGCCAAATTGCTTAACTACTGGTAATGGACTATCCCATGTTTATAAACTTTATTTCAGATTGTCTATCTCATGGTTTAAATTCTGTAGAGCCAAAATAATGGAATGAATGATTACAAACAACCTACATGGTAAATTGCCCTTGCTCTAACTATATATGCTTGTGTGTATAGATGTACATATACACATTACACATACATATATAATTGCAGCTATAAATACACATATAAAATTATATAAAATAGATGCACAGATATATTTTTAATATGCAG
>NW_003852610.1:1865371-1871856 GCF_000181295.1 Otolemur garnettii | reverse complement strand
AAAAAAAAAGCTGCTATTTTTTCTTTTTTAAAAAAATGTAGATTAGGGATAAAAACATCTGTCTGTGCCAATAGATCAACACATGTTTGTATGCCAGTAACTACTAGCATACAACGTGTTGCTTGTTATGAAATTCATGAAAAGATACATGATGCTTTTAAAAGCTATTTTGGAATCTTTCCCATTGACACTGGTAGTCATGAGTGATCATTTAAGTTCTCCTCCACCTTGAAGTGATTCAAGGACAAGAGACTTGCTTTGGCCTGTGACTCATGGAAATCAGTAAAAGATATTGAGAGACTAAATATTCCATAGTCAAAGACCAGGCCACACATTACAGCAGAACTTTACCCCACACGCTGTGCTGTGGCCAGTTCAGGAAGCCCAACTGCAGCCTAAGCGGGACTGCTTGACAACACTGGCTTCCTTATTTTGGTCACCTCCTTCAACCAACCTCCTTCTACTTACCATCAACCAAAGGAAGCCAGATCCATTTCCCTAACCAATTCTGGGGGGTGGCTCTCCTCTACTTAGCCATGTCCACCTGCCAACAGCCTCCAGATGGGACACGCTAGACACTGTTCCTCCCGCATCCTGGCTGCCCATGCAGGGTGAGACAGAAGGGCTGATTGTAAAGCACAATGGAGAATGTGTGAGGTGCCAGCCTGATGGAGAAATTTCTTAATAATCAAATAACTATGCTTACCTGACTCCTAAATAATATTAAATTCCTGACCTTGCAGTGGTAGATTGAAATATTATTGATAATTGCTCTCTCGCCAAGTCACTACACTTACAGGTAACATTTGAGGATGTTGATTTGACTGTCTGTGATGGAAGGTGATGTACGGGCAGTAAGTGACACACTGCATGAAACTGAAGCCACACATGTGTACAAATAGTGAGAACACAAGTATGTTTATTTTGCATGACACTGCAACATGATGTCATCTACTAAGTTTATGCTGGAGAACCATGCAATCGAGTTCCACCAAGAAAATCACAAAAACATCTCATAATGATTTAAGTCAGTTTATGATATCTTCTTGGGTCACATTCATAGCCATTCTGGGCCACATTTAGCCCCAAGGCTGTGGGTTGGACACCACTGATTTGGACCTTTAGGTAGTCATTATAGATTGGCCTCTATATGAAAACTCACTCAAAGTTTTCAAAGAATTTTCTATGAATCAAAACTGTCTAGGTTGTGGCCTGAGAAGTGGCTTATGACTTCAGCATTGGGTAAAAGAAAATGGCTGGAATCAAGCAGACTGCTTGTAAATCCACTGGTGGGAAGGCCCCTTGAACCCCTACAAACAGATGGCCACCAAAGCTGCCAGGAAAAGTGCCCCTCTGAGGGGGGTGGTGGAGCGAGGAGAGAAACCTCATTGCTACAGGCACAGCACCATGGCACTCCAAGAAATTTGTTGTTACAAAAAATTAACTGAGTTGCTCATCCGGAAGCTGCCTTCTAGAGGCTAGTGAGGGAGATGGTCCATGATTTGAAAACTGACTTGAAGTTTTAAAGTGTAGCCAGCGGTGTGTTTCAGGAGACTAGTGAATGGGCCCCCTGGTGGGCTTATTTGAAGATACTAATCTGTGTACCATCCATGCTAAGAGAGTCACCATCATGTCAAAGATAACCAGTTGGCTCACCAGATACAGAGAGAGAGTGCTTAAGTGAAAGCAGTTTTTATGGTGTTTTGTACTAAATTCTGCAAAATATTTCAGTTTAATTTTTGACTTTTTTGTAAGAAATTGTTTATAATATGTTGCATTTGTACTTAAGTCATTCCATCTTTCATTCAGGATGAAAAGTGAAAAGTGACTGTTCACAGACCTCAGGGATGTGAGCATTGCTGCTCAGGAGTGACAAGTTGCTAATATGCAAAAGGGATGGGTGATATTTTTTGCTTCTCGTGATGTATGTTTCTGTATGTTAATGACTTGTTGGGTAGCTGTTAAGGTACTAGAATTGATAAATGTTTGTAGGGTCCTTTTGCAATAGAACAGGTTATGACTTGATCCAAGTGTTTAACGATTGGGGCTGTTAAGTCTGACCATACATCACTGTAATAGAATGTGGGCTTTTTCAAGGGTAAAGATATAAGTCTTAACCACAGTGTAACTTACAGTTTCCTTTAAATAAAAAGTAAACCTAGCACTTATAGAATATACTATGTGCATTTATAATAGCTACTTTATATATTGTAGTGCCAACATTTTTAAATTAAATGTTTTATGTTCACAAATGGTGGGAAGTCTGTCATTAAGGTATGTGTAATTTGAGGTACAGTTGTCTTTCTCCTAACTAGACTGCACTTGTTTTCACAGTAGTAAAGTGCTATCTGCATTATACCTTGCATAAATCTTCATTCTACCATGTGTTAATCCTCTAGCTGCTGACACAAACACTAATTTTATTAGTAGAGGATTTTATTTATAAGGGCTCTATAATAAAACACAAGTTATTCACACCAGCATCATCTGTTACTAATAGTCTGAAGAACTAGTCAGTGCTGCTTTTCATTGTGTTGTGGTTGGTCTCATAACTAGTTTGAGTTCTGCTCCTCTGCATGAAGAGATGACTCCTAAGTTCTTTTCCTGTGGAGTTTGTATTATGACCCTCAGTGTAAACTTGCTCTGGGAAAGGAACACACAGCTCCAGCTCATTCAACCTCATTAACTGCTGGTTAAAATGGTATTGGGTTAGGTTACATCTTGTTAATGTTCCAGAAAAATCACTTACAGAGATGGCCTTCCAAGTGGTTTTAAAATTTTAATCCTTCTATTGAATTTTTTAGGTCAATTATGTATGTTGGCTAAATTTATGAATAAACTTATTTATCCAACTAAGTGTCAAACACCCTCAAAAAAAGTCATGACAATCAAGAGGTTATGAGCTGTATACTTTTATAACTGTATTAGCATTATGTAAAAATGAATACTTTGTGTGTTTTTTTTTTTTTTTTGAGACAGAGTCTCACCTTGTCACCCTTGGTAGAGTTCCCTGGCATCACAGCCCACAGCAATCTCAAACTCCTGGGCTTAAGCAATTCTCTTGCCTCAGCCTCCCAACTACAGGTGCCTTCCACAATGCACTGCTATTTTTATAGACAAGATTTGCTCTGGCTCAGGCTGGTCTTGAACCTATGAGTTCAGGTAATCCACCTGCCTTGGTCTCCCAAGTGTTAGGATTATAGGTGTAAGCCACTGTGCCCAGACACTTTGTAAGTTTTTAAAATATTTAATAATGTATGTGATTTATTATTTTACTTATCTATATTTGTCAGTAATGAATTTAGTGCATTTATATTATTATTTTGGAGGACACATCTGACTCTAAGGTTCAAATGGCAAGAATGTAAGACTTTTCCAAATAGAAATTAATGGGAAGGTCACCAAGCAGTCTATAATTATCACAGACTTTTTTGAATGCAACAGTTTAGTGGATTAGGTTTTAGAAAGTGAAGGAAGAAATTCACTACTATAGGTGAAGATAAAGAATAAAATACTGGTTGTTGACATTGCAGCTACAGTTTTCTACACTTTTATAGTTATTTTGTCATTTTCCCATAAATTACTCATATTGAAATATTATTAGTTGAATAGTAATCAGCACTTGTTTTTCAGGTTTCCCCTCCCCCCCCAAAAAAATATATAGTCATTGATGCCCTCAATTTTAAAACATAATAAAGAGAAAAATACTTAGGCAATTGACTTAAGTATGGAGTAATGCACTGACTCTGGAACATGTATTATTTGTAATACCATTATTTGTAATTCATGACTGTAGCTGCTGTCTTACATCCTTGGATGGAAACATATAAATAGAGATGGGCATCACTTGCATTTTGTTTTCCTTGAACTTGCATGGATTACCTATTTTTTGAGCCTTACTTTGATTCACAGAACAAACCTAGATAATTAAATAAAAGAAAATATTTAAAATAATGTTTAATACCTACATATGTTACTTGTTTACATATTTTACTGAAGTTAAGGGTAAGTTTAATTATAATAGTCAGAAAATCATTGCTTTTACAAACTTAAACACAATGAAGAAAGCGATTTTTAAGCTAAGATCATTCTTTTTCTTCCTGTTAAATTCTACACAAAGAAATAAACAAAAAAAATTCACACTATCTCCTTTCACATCTTCCTGCCAATAGTTCTCTGCTGCTTTTATCCTAGTGTCCCCAGAAACAGTTTTCTCTGTAAAGTCCAGCTTGAGAAAGGCTGTATCCAAAGCTAAAATAAATAATAGCACTTCAGACATTCTGAATATGATATGCTGTGGTGAAGTCCTTTTGGCCTGGGGATTACTGGGCCTCCTGTTTTTCAGTATCTAAATTCTCTTGCTAGTATTGGAAATTTTTCATCAATTATTTTCTTAAATAACTTTTCTGAACCATTTGGATCCCTTCTCCCCTCAAAAATACTGACAATTTTTAAGTTTAGTTGCTTTGTGCATCTCAGACATCTAGAAGATTTTGCTCATTTTTCTTTTTGGGGGGAGGTGGTTGGGATCTGGCTGTATTATCTCAGAAGACCTGTTTTCAAGTTCTGAGATTCTTTCTTCTACTTGGGTCTGGTCTATTCTTGCAAGTTTCCAATGTGTTTTGCACTTCATTTAATTAATATTCTTAGGCCCAGAATGTCTGTGTTTTTTAAATTATATCTATTTCCTTGATAAATTTTCTCCTTCACATCCTGAATTGATTTTCTGATTTCTTTCTATTGGTTTTGAGACTTCTTTTACCAGGACAAAGACACAAAAATATAAAAGTCAAAGTTCTGATGAAATAATCACACAAAGAAGGAAGTCAAATGGCAAAATGATAGAAGTTCACTAAAGTACAAAGACAAAACACAGAGAAAAGAAAGCATTTATAAACCAAGTAGAAAATAACTAACAATATAACAAGAATAAAACTTCATCTATATATTAATCTTCAATATAATGTGATTAAATGCTTCACTTAAAAGATATGAGTTGGTATAGCAGACCATATAGCTTTAAGGAAAGGAGAAGTGAGAGCTAAGGTCAGAACACTCAGTATTCATAAGAAACATCTGTAATGTCTTAGTAATATGACACCTTGGTAATAAGGGCATGGGGAAGGGTTTTGGCTTTCAACATGGGCTCGCAAAATGAGAGCATTAGTGATTGGCAATCTCAAAACTTGTGGTGCTAAGGGCCCTGAGAACACTACTATAAGAAGCTGCAGGAGAAGGCAGTCGAGGAGCATATGTACATTCTTTCATGGACCTGCTTACTCTGACTCTTTTACTTCTTCTGCCTGCAGAGTCTCTGCCCAGTGTTTCCCTACAAAAGACTGCTAAGATTCATTCTCTTACTAAGACTGCTTTTCTCCCTCAAAGACTATCTCTCTCTCTCTCTCTCTCTCTCTCCCTTCTGCTAAGGTGAATAGCCCTTAGACACCTAAGTAATTGTTGCCAAGTAGATAGCACAGGTATGCATCCGGACTATAGATAAACTAGCCCAGAGACCTGGCCAGTCCTGGATACAGACAAGTGGCACCCCAGATGGGACCCAACAGGTTGGTAGAATGGATTTAAAATATGATCTAACTATAAGTTGTTTTTAAGAAACTCATCCACAACAACACACATACTAAAGTAAAGGGAGAGAGAAAGGTATTCTACACAAATAGAAACAAAAATGAAGTAAGAATAGCTTTACTTACACAGGATAAAACAGACTTCAAATAAAAAAAGAAAAAGCAAACAAACAAACAAACAAAACAAAGATGGTTATTATATTGTGACAAAGGGATCAATTCAGAAAGATAACATAACAATTCTAAATATATAGGTATCCAATGTCACACCACCCAGATTCATAAAACAATTATTGTTAGACCTAAAGAGACAGACAGCAATAGGGTAATAGTGAGGGACTTCAACACCTCACTTACAGCACTAGACAGATTTTTAAAGCAGAGATTTAACAAAGAAACATTGAACTAAAATTGGGCTTCCAAATATACTAAACAGATATTTATAGAATATTCCATCCAACAAGCACAGAATATACATTCTTTTCATTAGCATATGGAATATTCGCCAAGATAGATCACATGACAGATCACAAAACAGGTTTTAACAAACTTAAAAAAAATCACATCAAGCATGTTCTTAAGACTATAGTGGAATACATTTGGAAATAATTACAAAGAGTAATGTCAGGAAAAATACATGATAAGTAAACAACATGTCCCAGAAAAATTATTAGATCAATAAAGAAATGAAAATGGAAATTTAAATACTTTTTTATTTTTTGGAAATGAATGAAAATGAAGACATAACATATTAAAATCCATGGGATTCAGAAAAGCAGTGCAATAAAAAGAGTTTATAGTAGTAAATACCTACATAAAAAAGTAGAAAGATCATAAACATCAACTTAACATTGTACCTCAAGGAACTAAATAAGCAAACAAACAAACAAAAAAGCAAAC
>NW_003852610.1:1839475-1864047 GCF_000181295.1 Otolemur garnettii | reverse complement strand
CAGAACAATTTCCAGCCCAGAATTCTATATCCTGCTAAGCTAAGCTTTAAAATTGATGGAGAAAGCAAATCTTTTACTGATATGCAAACATTGAGGAAATTTGCCACAACAAGACCAGCTCTACAGGAAATATTTCAACCTGTTCTACACACTGATCATCACAATGGACCATTAGCAAAGTAAACACCCAGAAATTAAAGGACAGAACCTCACTTCCACAATGATGCAAAAGATGAAAGTAAACAATGGACTTTCACAAAATAAGATGAATAGAAGGCTACCACACTTATCAATTAGCTAAATAAATGTCAATTGTGTGAATTCCCCACTGAAGAAGCATAGATTGGCTGATTGGATTAAAAAAACAAAACAAGCTATCTATTTCCTGTCTGCAGGAAATACACCTCACATCAAAAGACACATTAAAACTCTGAGTTAAGGGTTGGAACTCAATTTTTCAGGTGAACAGAATTCAGAAGAAAAGAGGAGTTGTGATCTTATTTTCATATACATGTGCATTTAAAGCAACTAAAGTCAAAAAAGGCAATAATGGTCACTTCATATTGGTCAAGGGAAAAATACAACAAGAAGACATTTCAATTATAAATATTTATACACCCAATGTAAATACTACCAGATTCTTGAAACAGATCGTACTTAGTCTGAGCAATATGATATTGTATAACACCATGATAACAGGGTAACTTAACACTCCTTTTACCAAGCTAGACAGATCCTCTAAACAGAAATTAAACAAAAATATAAGAGGTTTAAATGAGACCCTAGAACAACTGTGCTTGATGCACATATATAGAATACTCCATCCCAAAGATAAAGAACATACATTCTTCTCATCGGTCCTTGGAATATTCTCCAAAATTGATCATATTCTAGGACACAAAACAAACCTCAACAGAATCAAAAGAATTGAAATTTTACCTTTCTTCTTCTCGACCACAAGACACTAAAAGTGGAACTCAACTCCAACAAAAATGTTCAATCTCACACAAAGGCATGGAAGTTAAACAACCTTATGCTGAATGACAGTTGGGTTCAGGAAGAAATAAAAAAAGGAAATAATTAACTCCCTTGAGTAAAACAACAATGAAGACACAAGCTACCAAAACCTGTTAGATACAACAAAAGCATTCCTAAGAGGAAAATTTATCATTTTGGAAGGCTAAATTTGAAAAACAGAAAGAGAGCACATCAATAAACTCACAAGCCATCTTATGGATTTGGAAAAAGAAAAACAATCTGAGCCTAAACCTAAGAAGCAAAGAAATATCCAAAATTAAATCAGAGACTAATGAAATTGAAAACAAAAGAATCATTCAAAAAATTAATGAAACAAGGAGTTGGTTTTTTTGTAAATAAATAAAATAGATAAATCTTTGGCCACACTAACTAGAAAGTAAAGTAAAATCTCTAGTAACCTCAATCAGAAATGATGAAGGGGAAATAACAACTGATGCCACAGAGACACAAGAGATTAACTCTGAATACTACCAGAAATTCTATGCCCAGAAATTTGGACATAGGGATGTCCAAAGGGAAGAAATTGATCAATATTAGGAATCACACCCTCTCCCTAGACTTAGCCCAGAAGAAATAGATCTCCCTAAGAGACCAATTTCAAGTACTGAGATCAAAGAAACAATAAAAAATCTCCCAACAAAAAAATGCCTTGGTCTGCCTTGGTCAGCTAGGTGGGAGGTTGAGGCAGGAAAATCATTTAAGACCAAGAGCTGGAGGTTGCTGTGAACTGTGATGCCACGACACTCTACTGAGGATGACAAAGTGAGACTCTGTCTCTTAAAAAAAAAAAAATGCCATGGTCCAAATGGGTTCACACCAGAATTCTATCAAACCTTCAAAGATAAGCTTATTCCCACATTCCAGAAATTATTCCAAAAAATTTAGGAAGAAGGAATCTTCCCCAACGTATTTTATGAAGCAATCATCACCCGGATACCAAAACCAGGAAAAGATCCAAGTAAAAAGGAGAATTTCAGACCAATTTCACTAATGAATAGAGATGCAAAAATTCTCAACAAAATCCTAGTTGATAGATTACAGTTTATCATCAAAAAAGTCATATATCATGATCAAGTAAGCTTCATTCCAGGGAAGCAAGGCTGGTTTAATATATGCAAATCCATAAACATTATTCACTATATCAACAGATGCAAAAACAAACCCAATATGATCCTCTCAGTAGATGCAGAAAAAGCATTTGATAAAATGTAGCATTCTTTTTTGATTAGAACACTGAACGGTATAGGCATACATGGCACATTTCTTAAACTAATCGAAGCTCTCTGTTACAAACCCACAGCTAATACTTAGTGAATGGAGTAAAACTGAAAGTTTTTCCTCTTAGAACTGGAACCAGGCAAGGTTGTCCTCTGTCACCGTTACTACTGAACATAGTGCTAGAAGTTCTAGCCAATACAATTACGCAAGAGAAGGAAATAAAGGGCATCCAAATGGGAGCAGAGGATGTCAAACTCTCCCTTTTTGCTGATGATATGATCTTATAATTAGAGAACCCTAAAGACTCAACCACAAGACTCCTGGAAGTCATCAAAAAATACAGTAATGTCTCAGGATATAAAATCAATGTCCACAAGTCAGTTCCCTTTGTATACATCAATAACAGCCAAAATGAGAGGCTAATTAAGGACACAACTCCCTTCACCATAGACCCAAAGAAAATGAAATACCTAGGAATATACCTAACAAAAGAAGTGAAGGACCTCTATAAAGAAAATTATGAAACCCTAAGAAAGGAAATAGCAGAGGATTTTAACAAATGGAAGAACATACCATGCTCATGGCTTGAATAATCAACATTGTTAAAATGTCCATACTTCCCAAAGCAATCTACTGATTCAAAGCCATCCCTATTTAAATACCAACATCCTATTTTCATGACTTGAAAAACATAATTCTGTGTTTTGTATGGAACCAGAAAAAATCCCATATAGCTAAGGCAGTTCTTAGTGATAAAAACAAATCTGGGGGTATCACCAGATTTTAGGCTATACTACAAGGCCATAGTGATCAAGACAGCATGATACTGACCCAAAAATAGAAACATAGACATTTGGAATCAAATAGAAAACCAGGAAATGAAACCAACAACTTACAACCACCTGATCTTCAATAAACCAAACAATAATATGCCTTGGGGAAAAGACTACCTATTCAATAAATGGTGCTGGGAGAATTGGATATCCACATGTAAAAGAATGAAACTGGGCTCACACCTTTCTCTATTCACAAAAATTGATTCAAGATGGATAAAGGACTTAAATTTAAGGGATGAAAAGATAAAAATCCTCAAAGAAAGCATAGGAAAAACACTGGAAGATATCAGCCTAGGGAAAGACTTTATGAAGAAGACTGCCATTGCAATTACAACAACAGTAAAAATAAACAAATGGTATTTAATTAAAATGAAAAGCTTCTGTACAACTAAGGAGACAACAACCAAAGCAAATAGACAATCTTCCCAATGGGAAAGGATATTTGCATATTTTAAATTAGACAAATCTTAATAACTGGGATCTATAGAGAACTTAAATTAATCCACATGAAAAAAGCCAACAATCCCATACATCAATGGGGAAGAGAAATGAACAGAACCTTCACTAAAGAATACAGATGAAGGGCTAGCAAACATATGAAAATATGCTCATCATCTCTAATTATTTAAAAAATGCAAATTAAAACCACCCTGAGATACCATCTAACCCCAGTGAGAATGGCCCATGTCACAAAATCACAAAACTGCAGAAGCTGATGTGGATGTGGAGAGAAAAGAACACTTCTACACTGCTGGTGGGACTGAAAACTAATACAACCTTTTTGGAAGGAAGTATGAAGAAACCTCAAAGAACTCAACCTAGACCTCCCATTTGATCCTGCAATTCCATTACTGGGCATCTATCCAGAAGGAAAAAGCCTTTTATTATAAAGACACTTGTACTAAGGCTGTTTATCGCAGCTCAATTTACAATCGCTAAAATGTGGCAACAGCCTAAATGCCCCTCCACCTAGGAATAGATTAGCAAAGTGTGGTATATGTATACCATGGAATACTAATCAGCCATTAAAAAAAAATAGAGATTTTTCAGCATTTGTATTAACCTAGATGGAGGTGGAACTCATTATTCTTAGAGAAGCAACACAGGAATGGAAAAGCCTGTGCATTCAACTTTTATATGAGGACAATTAATGACAATTAATGACATGGTTGTGGGTGAGGGAAGGGGAGAGAGGGAGAGAAGGAGGGAGGGGAGTGAGTGAAAGGAAAAGAAAAAAAATCGTGACTAATTCTCACATAAGTTGGATTTAATTTTGACCAAGTACATTATTTGAACAATAATTTTTAATTCAACTTGTTAATATGTTGTTTAGGATGTTGCATCCTCATTTATAAGTGAAATATGTCTGCAATTTCCCTTTATAATAATATATTTTTCCAATTTTAATATCAGGTATATCCAGATGAAGTAGAATGAATTTGAAGGATTTCTTTTTTTTTTCTATTGTCCATAAGATTTGGCACAATCTGTTTTTTGAAATTATCTTCAACTTCCATTTATAAATACTTGTTGTCTATTTTTTGAGATATTGGGGAAAAAATGAGTATTCCTGTAAATAATTCTCCTCCTTATTTAGAGGCCTTTGGGGGGGGGGGAGGTTCATCTCTCTTGCTATCAAAAGTTTCTATAATTACAGTAGCTGGCATTTCATGTGGTTTCTTTGTTTTCTTCCTAGAATTTTACCTTTTCATAATTTTAAGTTCAATAGTATCTGGGATTCAGGCAGAAGTTTGCTGTAAATTGTGAAATACATATTGTTCTCTTTAATCATCTGTAGTTGATGCTTTCATACATCATCTATAGTCGATCTTGATGTGCTTCCCAGATTCTCACAAATCCCCCAAACCTTTTGAGACTGAAGCCCTCCTTCCCTCAGCTTCTGGGACTATTGCTAGTTGGCTGCTCTCTGCTGAGTTCTTCTCTGGAAATTTCCCCTGACTAATGAGAGTCATCTCATTCAAAGTTCATGTTTGTGGGGTGAGAGATATCCAAAGACTGGCCATTGCCTCAATTCAGACATGTTTTAGGGGCTTTCTCAACTTCAGAGGTTCCTCAAAGGATCAACTGAGACATTTGTAGGGACTTCGATAGAGTTCAACTTCTTGTTCTGTCTATCCTGCTTCATTCTTCCACTCTCACTAGTCCTCATCTAGACAGCACTGCCCAACAAACACTTCCTGCTTGTATATTTCTATCACAGAGTCTGCTTCCCAGCAAACCTACACTGCACTGTTACCACTGTATGTTATTTAATATATATAATGTTTTGCATGAAAAATATATTTCATTATCCTTGTGCTTGGATATAAAAATTAACTCATGAAATAAAATTTGTCATTTGTTTCAATAAAGAAAAAAAAAGAAGAGCAAGCAAAGATTCAAATAAACAGATTTAGAAAGGACATGATATTATACTCAGAAAACCTAAAGAATCCTCCAAAAGACTCCTAGATTTGATGAATGAATTCAGCAGAGTCTTAGGTTATAAAACCAACATACAAAAATCAAAACTGTTTTTTATACCAATAAGAACCATGTTGAGAACCAAATCAAGAACACAACTCCATTTACAACAGCTACAAAATCTCCATACACCCAGAAATATATTTAATCAAGGAGGATTATAAATCACTGATGCAAGAAATTATAGATGACACAAACAAATGGAAAAACATCCCATGCTCATAGATCAGAAGAATATTATAAAAATGACCAAAGCAATCTACAAATTTGGTGTAATTCCTATCAAAATACCAAAGTCATTTCTCACAGAATTTGAAAAGAAAATTCTAACATTCATATGGAACCAAAATAGAGGCTAAATAGAAAAAACAATCATAAGCAAAAAGAAGAATACTGGAGGCATCACATTGCCTGATTTCAACTTGTACATACCACAAGGCTAGTTGCCAAAACAGGATGGTACTGGCTTAAAGGTAGATACATAGAACAATGGAACAGAATGTAGAGCCCAGAAAGAAAATCATATATGTACAACAAACTCATCTTTAACAAAGCAAATGAAAACACACATCAAGGATTGGTGCCCACACATGCACCGAGGCTGATGGGTTCAAACTCAACCCAGGGCCTACTGAACAACAATGAAAACTGCAACAACAACAACAAAATAGCCGGGCTTTGTGAAGGGCACCTGTAGTCCCAGCTACTTGGAAGGCTGAGGCAAGAGAATCACGTAAGCCCAAGAGTTTGAGGTTGCTGTGAGCCATGATGCCACAGCACTCTACTGAGGGTAACATAGGAAACTCTGTATCAAAAAAACAAAAAACAAAAAACAACCAAAAAAAAAAAAAACCCCACGTGAAGGAAAAAACACATTATTCAATAAATGTTGCTGGTGCTGGGAAAATTTGAAAGCCAAATGTAGAAGAATGAAAGTGGATCCTTATCTCTCACCTAAACAAATATTAACTCAAAATGAATTAAATTCAAGACTTAAACATAAAAATTCTAGAAGAAAACCTAGAAAAATCTCCTGTGGACATTGGCCTATCCAAAGAATTTATGATTAGGACTCCCAAAGCAAATACAAAAAAATAAACAAACACAAGTGAGACTAACCCAAAATCTGCTGTACAACAAGAGAAATAATTTAAAAAGTAAATAGATAAGCTAAATAATAGCAGAAAATATTCACAAAACATGTATCAGATACAAATATTAATCCTGAATCTATAAGAAATCAAACAACTTACCAAGGGCGGGAGGAAGAAAAAAAAAACAACAAGTAACCCAATTAAAAAGTGGGCAAATGATATGAATGGGTATTTTTCAAAAGAAGACATACAAATAACCAACAAACATATAATAAAAGCGCAACATCATTAATCATGACAAAAATGCATATAAAATCACAGTGAAATAACATCTTACTCCAATTAAAATGGCCATTAGTAAAAAGTAAAAAAAAAAAAATTGATATTAGCACAAATACAATAGAAATGGAATGGAAAGGGAATGCTCATATACTTTCAGTGAGAGTGAAAATTAGTACAACTTCTATGGAGATCGGTATGAAGATTTCCTAAATGATTAGAAGTAGATCCACCATTTGGCTTATCAGTCCCACTCCTGGGTATCAATCTCTCTCTAAAATTATGTCATTATCTCTAAAAGATACTTCACTAATGTCTTTATTGTATCACAATTCACAATTATAATGGTATGGAATATATATAATGTTGTAGTACACAACTATAAGCAAAAATGAAATAATGTTTTTGCAGCAACTTGCATGAGACTGGAGAGCATTACCTTAAATGAAGTATCTCAGAAAGAGAGAGAGAGGAGAGAGAGAATGCTGCATATTCTTACTTGCAAGTAAGACCTGCACAGTGACTAATGTAGTAACACATGGAGTTAGCACATAGAGTGGTATGACAGACATTAGAGACTTACAGTGGAGAGAGTGGCAGTGGGTAAGAGATGAAAAATTACCTATGGTGTATAGTGGATACTATTTGGGTGATGGGCACATTAAAAGCCCAAAATTGACCACTACACAATATATACATATAACAGAATTTAACTTGTATCCCCTACATCAATTAAAATACTTTAAAAATCAGGAAAAAATTAAAATAAAAACCTTCCCCAAAAGTTGGAAAGGCATTCAGTGCCAACTTCTCATCCCAGAAGGAACTGCCCTTTGGGGGTTCAAGCTATTTCAGGCCCTTGGGATTTCATACATTTGGATGGCCATTTTTCTCCCTAGATTTGGCAAGTATTCAACTATTATTTCTTTAAATAAACTACCTGCCTATTTCTTTTCTCTGCTCCTTCTGAGACTCCTGTAATGTGGATATTGGTCTTTTTGATGTTTTCCAGTAAGTCCCTAAGGATTTCTTTACTTTTCATCATTTTTTTCCCTTTTGTTCCTTTGATACAATAATTTCAAAAGACCCATCTTCTGATTAACTGATACTTTCCTTAATCAAATTTGAAATTCTTTAAGCCCATTTAGTAAATTTTTCAATTAAGTCATTGTATTCTTTAGCTCTAGGATTTGTTTCATTTTTTTTATAGTTTCTGAATGTTTATATTGTCATTCCTTGTTCCTGTGGGGATTTCCTGGGTTGTTTTTTTTTGTTTGTTTGTTTTTAGTTCTTGTTGTTGTTGTCTATCTGAATTCTCTTGTAGTTCCTCAAGCATCTATAAAATAGCCACATCAAATTCTTTCTCAGGTAACTCATAGATCTCTCTATTTTAAGGCCATCTAAAAAATTATTTTATTTATTTAATCAAGCCATTATTTTCCCTTATTTCTTCTTATGCCATACTTTGGTTGGGATTTGAGAATTATAAAAAATAACTTCCCTCCTGCTCTTTACAGACTGTGTACAGTCTGTATAGGGTGAAATGTCCAACAGTTATCCTGCCTAGACATTGTGGGGGCCTCTCACAGATTTGAGTGATGCATCTCCTATGGGGCTTGTGCACATAATTTCCTAATGAGAGGTTACCTGCTTCTTTTCAGGAGCTCTTTATCTTTCTCCCTCTGATGTCTGTCTTCATCACTAGAGGCTCCTGGTGCTGTAAGATGTCTCCGAAAGTTGCTTTTTGGTTTTGTTGCCAAGCTGTCCAGAGTGTACTATTTCCTCACATTCTAAAATCTGTCAGGTGAAGCCAAAACCTATCCCTTGGGCAGTTCCCTGGAAAGCCAGAATTCTGGATATATATTCTACTCTTTCTTTCTCCCATGAAAATGTTGACAGTTGTGTATATTCTACTGATTGCACCTACCTGTGGCCCTGGGTTAATGCAGCTTTTTCTCACCTGTTTAAATGCAATTATTGTGGGCTTTGCCCTTGTCTGAGGTATTGGAAATTCTGGATCATTTTATGGAATTCTCATAGAGACATTTTAGGCCATATATTGTTGTTAAGTCAGAATCTCTTTGGGGAATAAGTCTGGGGCTTCCTAGTCTGTCTGCCATTTGGCAACAAAGTATCAACCAGTCTGTTTTTCTTGAGGAGAGGGAATGACATTGTTGCTTATGGTTTTAGTTAGGAGAGGACAATGTACAGAGTCCCCCAGGCTCCCAGGAGAGCAGACTTCCATGGAATCTGCCTGTGCAGCTGATGCCTCTGCACATCTACAAGAGCTTATTGCTTTGCTCTTCTTATAATACCACAAAAAATCTATCCTATAAGTGACTAAAGGAAAAGTGCCTTCACTAGGATATGTGTATCATATTCTTGATATATCTCAACTTTCTAATCCTCAAAATGACAACAATCATACCTGAAGAATGGCTCCTCTGAGTATAACACACCCAACAGGAATCAGGGGTCATTGTGATGAGGGGGACAAAACTTGTGTCCTCTCTATGAACATATTACTTACATGTGAAGAAGAAAATGTTACAAAATGTTATGTGATGGGCGTAAGGGTGATCACTGTATAATTCTTTCAACTGTGTTGTATATTTGAAAAATTGTCTAATAAAATATTGGAATATTCTAAAGAAGAGAGAAGAGAACACAAAGGAAACTTCCAGGATGACGGAAAAGTTGTGTAGCTTGATCTAGGTGATCACTTACATGCCTAAAAGTGTATTAAATTATAAACTTAAAAAAGGCAACAATAATAAAGACATGCCACTAAGCATCCAATATATGCTTACAAAACATAATATATTCTCAAATTTTTAACTAAAACATTACTACAAAATCAACTGTTTTATACAAATTTATGCAGCATTTTCATGACCAATGTTATGGAAGTCATTGTCTAAGCCTTCAATAGATCAGTGAATTACAAAAAAAAAAAAATTATGTGAGAAAAAATGCAAAACAATTTTGCGAATAATTTACTATAATCAACCATATCATTAAATACAGGACTTTCTATGAAATGGCTATGTTAAAGATGCAGATTAAATTCAGAAAAAAAGAATAAATTACTAGTGTTCCTTTTAACATGAAAGAAACTATTTAGAATTAATTTTCCAGCACACTAGTACTACTGTTAGGTTTAACATCAAGAGTAAAATAAAATCATTGTGTGTATTATAGCAGCAAAAAATATTTTTCACATATACAATTTTTTTCCTAACTACTAAGAAAATTACCATCTTTCATGCAGAACACTGTTATGGTATTCCAATAACTATCTCCATGGAGAGTTATTTGAAGCATTTGAAAAAGTTTAACAGCACCTTGCTTTTCAAGGAGCCACATAGCTGAAATTTCAAGGAGCCACAAAGTTTCGTACTTACTGCAATTGGCAAGTATGCTGAGCACAAAGGATTATTGACTTTGTATTATGATGTGATGAATCTAATCTTGACATTTTTGTACAATAATAGCAAAGGTTTTCACTAAATAGATAGTTAACTCTATAAAACTATTGAAGTTGATGTTTAAATGTTTTGGCTTCAATGATGTTGTACTGGAGTGAAACAGTCTAACTTTTAGGCATTATATTCTGGAATCCATATTCCTCCTTCAGGATCAAAGCCTCCAACTTTTCTGAGTAACCTTACTGAATTGCTGGAATTTTGTGCATGATGCTATTTTAATGATTCTCTCCTCTCTACTCCCAGGTGAGGCCTTTAGACTCTAGATCCAAGGGCTTTGGGGGCATTTTCACTATGATTTTCCATGGGCGACTTGAATACCTTTTGCCTCTGTTTCCCATCTCAGAGAACTGGGGGCCTTTTTATATGCAATCACACACTCTCTCTCATCAGTGTCTAAATAAAACACTCTTAAGTCCTACTGCATTCTGAGGCTTTGTCCCCACGACTCCCCAGCCAGAACTTTTGTAAGAACAGCTGCAGTACATTCCTGCTTGTCTCCTGGCCTTGCTTTATCACCCTCTTTCACCTGCTGTGGGTCAGGGGATGAGATGGAAGCCTCACATGACCATAGCTCTGTCTGTTCACAAGAGCTGTTCAGGGCCCTGTCATCCATCTCTGCTCCATGTCACAGTGATGAGGACTTCTTGATAACCCTTCTAGCTTGATCTGGCTGGCCTTGAATTCTTTTCTTCACCAGCCCACAGGGGTCATATGAAAGTTTTGGGACACAAAAAAACGAAGCCCTCCCAGTAATACCTATAAGTCAAGCAAGTTGAAACTTGGCATGGGTGAATCAGAAAGGACACTGTCCACTGTGTTTCCTAGAAATTAAATAATGGACCATAATACAGTCTATCTCAAAACTTTTCTAGTGACTCATGTACAACTTGTTTGATGATCACTCTAAAAAGCAGCTGCTGTTCAGTGATACAAAACACCACTAGAAAATGCCATTAAAAAATAGCTACTTTTCCAAACCTTTTTGCAAGGATGCTAGAGAAGTTATGCTAAACTACAATATGTCACCCCTCCACCCTTATCCTTTTTTTTTTTTATCACACTTCACACTGTAAATCACTTTTCCAATGCAAATCCATCTCCACTGTCCCATACTACCTCCCCATTTGCACAGGAGACCTCACAGGCTTGTCAGATGCTCTCTTTGAGTTACATACCACAGTCTTGCTCTGGGAGCACCTCGGTGACCTGCTGCCACAGCCTCCTCTTCATACCTTATTGGAATTATTTGTCTATGGGTATATTTGATACTGGTAAAAATTCAATTCTTATTTCTCTTTGTATTATTTGATAATGAAAATTGTATCTATAGAAGTACTCAACAATTTCTGAAGAATATATTTTAATGATAATCTTTTATTTAATAAAATAATTTTTGCTTATTTGTTAATTATTGAGCATAATAATATGGGCAAAGGCAGTTAGACTTCAGAACAAAACATTTCCTGGGCATCAGGGGGAATATCTATGACACAGAATGAGGTCAGTGTGATTAACATTTTGGAAAGAAGACAAATCAAATAACCATTTCCTAGAGTAGAGAAGAATGCATCACATATTCTATTTTTCCATGGTCATGAGGGATATTAGAAGTGATTTCAATGTTGTCCTCACTGTAAATTTTTATTGCTGCTTTCTGCAATTGATTGAGCCAAAGTGTCAACAAATAAAAACTTACTGGAGTGGAGAAAATGAGGTAACTTTACTTTATTATACTTAAAACAAAAGACAGATTAACAAGAGAAAAGCATAACAACTGTATTTGTCAAACTTTCAAGTGACATAGAAGCTTTCAGAAATAAAACCCAAGCACACAGGAAAACTATATATTTTTATGTTTGAGTCTGATGAAAGGAGAGGGTAGTGAAACTGCCCTTTTCAAATCAGTAAAGGATGCAAGGTGAGAACTGTGGCAAGGGGCTGAAATTCTACAAAGGCATAGGTATAGCTAAAAACAACGGTAATAACCAGCCATCTTCCCCTTGACTGCTTTCCTATAATTCCTGCTCAGGCCCCACATAGCTGATGGTGATAAAGATTATACCATCCTTGCAAAACCAAAGGATGATTTTTGAGATCTCTCCCTGGCGCTGCATTCCAGTGAAATGGCTGACCCACCTAGACCAGTGGCCCATACCAAGGAACTGATTCAACTAGTATTGCAACCTCCACCTCCAAATTGACTTACAAAAAGACAATTTCTACACCCCTATGGTCTGGCACCAAACCCAGCTAATTAGCAGGAAATTCCTTCCATGTCCTTGCATGGCACCCATAAAACTAAACACTTTCTCTGCCATGACACCTGCTGTCTCAGTGTATTGACTTCCCCTTGACATGGACCACTACTTGGTGGATCAGCCAATCCTCTGGAATGTAGTACCAGGTTCTTGAGGGAGGGTTGCAGGACCAGTTTGAGTGAATTTCTTGGTCTAGGTCAGTCAGCCGATCCTCTGGAATGCAGAGCCGGGACAATCCCTCAGAAACTACTTTTAGGGTTATAAGGTCATTCTATCTATGGGAAAAAACTTAAGAATCTTTATAACCAACAACTACATGTGACTCCAGGGTAGCAGTTATAAAGAAGCAAACAAGGGGGCTAATTATTATCAAGGAAACAAGGAAATAGTGGCTGATTATTATCATTATTCTTAGCTAAGCCTGGTCCTTCACACGGTTTGGGCCCTTTATTCTAGTTCTTGCCTTGCACCCTCCATCCATCTGTAAGGGTGGTTTCAAAAGAATGTATTCATTTACGTTATATGAGGGAGCAGGACAGATATTACAACCCGTTCAGAGGAAATGTAAAAACATCACAAATTTATATTGAATAAAATAATATTGAGATAAATTTCAAGTGGGACAAAACTGCTATTCCTTAAATGGAGGAAGTCAATTAAAATAATTACAGAAAGGACAAAATTAACATGTTTGTCAGTTACCTGCAAGTTGTGAAGTCACTCAAAGACTATGAAAAGGGCTAAGATCTGATAACCCTCCAAGGTCTGCTTTATATGATGGATAGTCTTCCACTAAAGTCACCTTTTCATATAACTAATTTAAGTTTAAGTAACCAGTATCTGCAGGAAGCAGGATGAACCAAGGTTGAGTTTCCTCCTTTGGCCAAATTATTCATCACTGTTCTGATTAACATGCTTATTTAGATTATGAATTTTCAGTTGTCACTTTTTTTCTTTTTTACTTAAGATGGATTTATATAGGAATAATATAAATATAATAAAATTATATGTTACAAATGAGGGAACAGCATGGGAATTGGAGTCAGGGTACTCTCTATAAGGTTTGAGCTGTGGTATTAAGTGGGTAGGAAAAGGTGGGCAAATGAATTTTAGTATATCTCAGTTGACTAATCTAAATAAATTGGTTAAATAATACATTAGTTAAATAAATAGCCTCTCGAGTTTCTTCTAGGTTTATCATTATGCAAGTGTTTAAAATAAGATTATCAATCTACACATTTATTGTTAAAGGATAACATTAAGTAAAATGATGATTTTTATATAGACATAAATTAACACAGGTCCAAGATTTTACATAACACATTCCTGAGGGAAAGAGACTGAGCAGGGACCCCTATGAGGGGACTGTCAGCCCCCCTTCCCAAGCCTAGAAATAAAGGAAAATCTTGAGTTCTTTGGTGGGAAATTCTAGCATATGCCTAGCCTTGAAGAAGTGAATGGGCAGCCCAATGATCACAGTGCCCTTCAAGTGAGCCACAGTCCTGAGGTATCTGGGTTTCTGGCAAACACTGAAAGAAGGCATCTTAACATTTGTTCTAGAGTTGTGTTCCCAGAAACCATCAGATGGAAATACAAATAAGGGAGAACTGAGCAATTAAATTCTTTGTTCTAAATTTCACCAGGAAGGATCTGTTATAGCTGTTTTGGTCCCAGTTCTCCACCTTGTTCCATTACTCAGTGGAATTGAGAACCACCAGAGCACTACTGGAATAGAAAGCAAGTGCCTAGAGACTGAAAGCAGCACAGCAGCCAGGCAAGCAAGATGAAGGAAAGGTAAGAGCAACTTTGCACAGCCTTTAGTATAAAAAGAGAGAGCTTAAGTCAACAGAAAGCTTGGTATACTTCCAGGGAGTTGGAAATGAGTCTCTCTCACAAGAGAGAAGAGAAAGACTCCAACACAAAGGCAATGTAAAGGCATAAATAACCTCCTTCTCTCCCTTTGAAATGATTTGTGTAATTCTCTCATTGGTCTCCCTGTGTCTCTGGGCACCTTTGTCCCTCTTTAATGGTCGTTGATGACCTAGGTTGCCTCATGCCCACATTCTCATCCTTTTTTGGTGAGATTTGCCGAGTCCTGATCTAACTGTTGATTTTTCCAGTTCGTGGTGCATTAATGATTCACCCTCTGTCAAATATGGACACTGTTTTGTGAGGGACATCTTGATGGGTTGAGTCACAGTGTTCCCATCATGTTTCCATGGCCCTGCAAACTTCCTTACTCAGCAGAATGTGCTTTCTTCTCATCCCCCTTGAAGCCCACAGCCAGTTACTATTCCTATCCACAAATCCAAGAATCTCTAAATCCACATAACCCCCCCCTCAGAATTACTCATCTTCTGGAGAAAGACCAATGTATAACTTCCACATACCGGTTTGCAATTTTGCTGGCCTGTCAGACACTCTGCTGTTAGAAGCCCCAACTCAGGAAGCCCTGGGTGAATTTGAGTCTCAAGCATTAGCTGCTCATTCTTCTTGCATGGCATCCTGCAAATAAAGCCTCCTTTTGCCACTGCAATTCTCCACTCGAGCATTTGGCTTTCTTGCACAAAGGGTGTGGACTTCAGTTTGATTCATTAACAGAATCCATAATGCAAATTCTAGTTCAAAGGAGAAACCTAAGAAGAAACCTAATTATAGATCAGAAATACTGAAATTAATTTGCAAATGGTTACAAAACTGGCTTTTCCAAGAGTGTGGGCAGGAGAAGACAGTCAAGATAACTCTTGCAGGCTGAATTTATTTGCATCTCAATGGATAAGCCTCATTTGCATTTCCTTCAGTTCTCAACAATTAACAGACTTGGAAAATAGCTCCAAGGCAATGAAAGGCACAGAGGCCCTATAGAATCAGAATCAAAATCAGATAAAGTGGTAGAGTGTGCTCTAAACAGTGAAGCACCAGTATTCGTCCACCTGATCTGATAAACAAATTTTGAATATAACTATCCTTTTTATTGTCTAAACTGAGAATGTTTATGACAGATTTTTTGTGCTTTTAGTTATAATTGTATACTGACAAAAATTCTTTGCTTGGCTTTTGAACCTTCTCCTGGGCACATGTGTGCATTTCCTTGTAAAATCCAGTTTTAGCAAAGAAGCTTGCTAAATCAGTTTAACAAGAATTCCCCTCTTGATGTCTGATCACCTTCCATATCTGCTGGGATTCCTTATTCTCCGGCATCTCCAGGAGACATCTGATCACCCTTGCCTGTCTTCAGAAGGCATCCCCTTAGGTGAGTTTCCCCAGATCTCCCTCCCCCAGGAAGAAGATCTCTGAAAAGCAAAAAACAGCCTCTGTTCAAACACAGAGGGACTCTCCGAAAGGAAGGTAAACAGTAGGAAATCAATAAAACAAAGCGTAGGTCAGAGAAGATGAAAATAGGAATGAGAGGAAACAAGGGTGCCAGGGCTGCTGAGAGAGGGGTCTTGAGAAGGTGGGGAAGTCATCTTCTCTGCAGAGTGAATGATGCTGTGACTGATTTTAGAATTGACAGCAGATGTTGATCTTGCACCAAGGTCTTATCTCAATTGCCAGTAAGGGCTAGGGTAGGAGACTCTGATTTTCCCAGGAATACTGGCTTTGATACAGAAGGGTGGAGAGGGGATTGCTGGGACTATGCAAATTAAGAAAGAATGCCACACTAGAGAAAGGTAGCTTTGGGTGTATAAAGAAGTAAAGATTTGAGTAGGGGGTGGCCAGCCATTATGGTCACCTCTCTACTATTAAGCCTTGTCTTTACTTCTGTAGAGCTTTTTTATTCTTTTAATAAACTCTGAATACTCTAACATGGTGTGTCTTCTTTATTTCATCCTGGTTGTTCCATCTGCTCGGAAGGGGTCCGTCAACTAAGCCTGTGGCCAGGATACCCCTGGTGTGACTAGACGGGCTTCCCTGGGAGATATGTGGATAGATGGCCATGAGGCTGGCAAGCAGACTTTTCTCTGGCTGTCTTTTCACAAGGGACAGTCACCCCTCCTCATCTCTTTTTGTAGCTCTGTTTTTGTTGGTGGCGTGTCTTTCAATTCTTTGTCTGACTATCCAAGAACTCGTTGTTTAAAGCTCCCGCATGCTTTCACTACCACATCTCCTCAGTAATTTTCCATCCTCTGATCCCCATCTTGCTCTGTGGCTCTGAATTTCTTTCCGTCCATGATAGTATTCAGAGTTAAGTTCAATCTCTCTTCTCACTGCAGTGCCTATTTGGGTGGTCTTGAATGAACTTTGCCCTACCATACTTTAAAAAGTATTATTGAATTTGTTTTTAATAGTGAACACTTTACTATTAAAAAATGTCAATTTTTTGACATTTAGACTTTGCTCATGTTTAATCCCTCAATATCAGGCAAAACAGCTTGTGGAAAAGAGAGTGAGATTTTTCTTCCCGCAGTGTGATGTGAGACCAGTGCACTGAATCAGGAAGAGGTGCCCAGAGAGAGAGCAGCCCAGCAAGCAGGTGAAAAGAAATCCACATCCACCTCCCCAGTGGTGATAGGCTGGGGTTTTTAAGGGAATTTTTGTGACTAGGCAGCTCAAGAGCTGGTATTGCACATTGGTTGGGGTATGGAGGCATGAAATCATGAGGATGCAGAAATTTTGAGCTGAGTCAGTTTCTTAATGGTGTCCTTCAGATTGGCTGGGGTCAGTGGACCCTTTGGAATGGAGAGTCTAAACAACATCTTGAAAGGAAACCTGAGGTGTATTAATATTAAAGATGATACTTCAGGGACAATTAAGGGGATTTGGGGCCTTGTGACCAGGTCTACATCACTTTTCAGCAGTAACAAGCTGGGAGGGAGTGGCTAAGGGTGAGTTGATCATTCCTTCCAGTTTTATTCAAAGCCTTAATTTCATAGAGATGGTTTCATTTGTATCAAGTCAGCCTGAGTTAAACACAGTTTACTTCATGATAAATGATCTATAACCCTGTACAAGCTACTTAAATTTTGAAAGCTTTTCCATATACGATAAATATCAGAATAATAACCCCTGCCCTTAAGAGGTATTATGACTGTACCCATATTATTAGCATGAAAACAGTATACTTATGTATGGAAAGGGTGAGGGGAAAGTTGATGGGAGAGACAGAAGTAAGATTTCGTGGAGATTGATATTGTTAAGGAACACATTTTAGCGTTAGAATAAAATGGGAACAAATAGAGGAAAAGAATAGAATTAAGGGTAAAAAAATATATGATGAAATCATTAATGCTAAGTGGCCCGAGGAGACCAGGAATTAGAATTTCTTTAGGACTATGGGCCCAAGAGTGAAGGGCATCCACACCACTCAGGCCTGGGTCTTATACTCACTCTCTGTTGTGGGAGATCACACAGCAAAGGCTGAAGGATAAACTAGATAAGACCAAAAGATACGAAAGGCACAAGGTTGAATATCCCATCAAAAAGTATTTATATAAAGGGTAGTAATATTAAAGGGAATTTAAAAACACAAAGTTGTGCTTGACACAACTGATAAGCTGTATGCCTGACATTAATAAGGGCTGACTTGTAGAGGACTGCTGAAATCTGAACTGTGAGAACCTCTCCTAGATCATTCCATCTGCTCCACCTCAACACTAAACTATATGTTTGTGGAAGAAATCGTCTCCTCTGCCAATTTAGGGCCAACTTGTCTGGTGCCTGTAAATTAACTGACAACAGACAGATTAACAGGAGAAAACAAAAGTCTTATTTACCTGTGCACATGGAGTACTCAGCAAGGAGTGACTCATTGACTAGTCAGGCATATACCAACTCAGCAAACTGTGATAGGGAGGTTCAGTGGAGAAGAACAGGAGATTCCATGGGGCTCTTTTAGGCTAATGGCAGGCAAATTTTCACTTTAGGTTAAGGGTGAATCTCCTCCCAATCAGGAAGCTCCCACACAGGAAAGCCAATGACACCTGTATTATGGGAGATTTTGCTTACGTGCAGACACTGTCTCTTTTTATGGATGCTGATTATTTAGATGTTTCCAGTTAGTAGTGATTTTTTTTTCTTTTTTATAACAGAGTGTTTATTTATTATTTTTTCCTTTTATTCAGTCATATACACATACATGATAAACACATTTATGCATATGTGGGGTAGAATGTGTTGTTTTTTTATACAATTTGGGGGGCTGAATACCACTTTAGGGGGCAGTTAATCCCCTCTTTTCTCCAATTTGAAAGTTCTTAAGAAGTTTTGAAAACAAAGAGCTGGTTGATTGCTATGAAGAAAAGACTTGGTTAGAAGTTTGGAAGTAAGTGATTTGTAAAGCGAAAGATCTGACCTTAGAACAAAGATAAACAAGCACATGTAGCTCCATATTCTATTGCACCAGTGTCCCAGTCCTGGTAGTAGAGGTTATCTGCTGGATATACTGCAAGTGATCATCAATGTAATGAGATCAATGTATACACAAATAAGAAAAAACAAAGGCAAATGATTGAAGCAGAAGATAAACCCAGTTTTTGAATCCTAAGGGAAGCCAATCAAGATTGAATTTGAAGAATTTCTTTTTAATTTATATATTTATAGTTGTAAAGATAGGGGCTCACTCTTTCACTCAGGCTGGAGTTTAGTGGCATGGTCACAGCTCACTATAACATCCAACCTCTGGGCTCACGCAATTCTTTCATCTCATCTCCCAAGTAGCTAAGATTAAATGCATTTACTACCACATCTGGCTAATTTTTAATTTTCTTTGAAGATGCTCAAGCTGGTCGCAAACATTTTGCTTCAAGTGATACTCCCGCCTTGGGCTCTCAAAGTGCTAGGATTACAGGTGTCAGCCACCTGTGAATAGCCTTAAAACATTTTTAGATGATGGGGTGAAGATAGAAGTGAAAATCTGAAATATTTTCCACCTTGCAGTTTCAATGTCTTTGGTAATAGCACAGACATCAATGCCACAACTATGGTTAATTCTTAGAGCAGAGCATTTAAGTATTCTGGGAACTTCCTGAGTTGCCTGAAGTGAGTTGCTGTGAGAAGGTAATCTTTTGAAGCCTATATCAGGCTGTCCAGCTTTGGCTTTCAGGGCTTTGAGAAAGAGCAGCTACTTTAAAATTTAGGATTTCAGTAAGAATCTGGGCAGTCAGGCTTTAGTTCTCAGTAACACAAGTCAGGCAGGGAGGAGAAACACTGCAAATGTGCATTTGGAGGGGTGTACACAGGTACTGAAGGAAATGAGAATTGAAAATTTGGTAAGGACTGACAAAATGTACAACTTTTGGATAAGGTCCACCCACATGAGAAAGGTCAGTTTGCTTTACTTAGTCGATGGGTTTAATAGCTAAACTCATCCAAAATATCCTTATAGGCACATCCAGGATAATATTTGAGAAAGTATACAGGCAGGTTATGGATCAGTGAAATTGACATATAAAATTTACCACCATATCTCCCTTCTCCACTTCAGCCCTGAACTGTAAGAACCTCCTCCCCCACTCATCACCGTACTCCCCTGCCCTGCCTTTCTCCTGAACTATGAGAAATCTTTTCTCATCAGCCAACTTCTCTTAAAACCCATTTAGCATCTAAGTAAATTATTCCATTATCACACAATTTGGTCACACAAGTGCTTTATAATTTCAGTGATTTTATCAATGGAGTGTTTTTTGTTTATTTTTAAATCCTGAAATTCAAATGATAATGTATAAAGTAATTAAGCACACCTTATAGACTTATCATATTACCTGTGTTTCAAAAATATGATCCAAATTCCTATACTTTATTAATTTAGTCTAAAGCTATCAATTTCCTTTTAAAGTTGTTATAGTTTCTACTGTCTGGTTCATAATTCAATTATATTTCATTCAATACCAAAAGCACATGAACTTTACTAAAATTCAAATTAATTCATATAAAAAGATTGTACTGGCCAGGTGCAGTGGCTCACGCTTGTAATCCTAGCACTCTGGGAGGCACAGTGGGTGGACTGCCTGAGCTCACAGGTCTGAGACCAACCTGAGTCAGAGTGAGACCTCATCTCTAAAATTAGCTGGGCATTGTGGTGGGTGCCTGTAGTTCCAGCTACCTGGGAAGCTGAGGCAAGAGAATCACTTGAGCCTAGGAGTTTGAGGTTGCTGTGAGGTATGAGGCCATGGCATTCTACCAAGGATGACAAAGTAAGACTCTGTCTCCAAAAGTAAAAAGAGATTGTACTAATTATTTGTATTTCATGTGCCATTTAATACTGTGTCATCTACAAAGATTCTGAATATAAACTTACTGATAAAATGATAGGATAATTTATTTTCCCACAAAAAAAAAAAAAAAGATAGGGTCAGATTTCTGTCTCAGAAGAGTATACATTAGTTGTCACTAATTGAATTATGTTTCATAAAATTGGTATATGAAGGGAGAATTTGTTTGAAACATTTCCAAATGGCTATTGAAAATAACTGAACTGTCAATCCTCCAAATACATTGACTTTTCATTTGCCATAGCCTTGCCCATTGTTCTTTCTTATTGTCAAATGTTCAGCAACATTTCTCAATCCTAATTTAAAAAAAAATACTACTTAAATATTTATAAATACCAAGGGACAGATTTACACTTTTGTCTTAAAAATATCTATTTATTTGAATGTTTATATAAAATAATTTTACCAAGAAGAATACAAAGAAGAGAAGTTAATAATCCACTGGACATACTTAGTTTAGTGTGTTCAGATTTTCTAAATAGTGTTGCTGTTTTCTTTTGTAAATAATTAATTATAATTAAACTCTGTCTTTGAAATACAGGGCAGGGTACCTGTGGCTCAGTACGGTAGGGTGCTGGCCCCACATACCGAGGGTGATGGGTTCCAGCCTGGCCCCAGCCAAACTGCAACAACAACAAAAAAATAGCAGGGCATTGTGGTGGGCACCTGTAGTCCCAGCTACTTGGGAAGCTGAGGCACAAGAATTGCCTGAGCTCAGGAGTTGTAAGTTTGTGTGAGCTATAATACCATGGCACTCTACTGAGGACGATAAAGGGAGACTCTGTCTCTTAAAAAAAAAAAAAAAGTACAGGGTGGCCATATAGTCCGTGTGTAATTTAAATTTAAATTGCACATGAACTTTATAGTCACCCTCTTTATATAAAAAAAGTATGTAAGTGAAAATACTACAAACTGATTTCCATGGAAAACTTCAAGTTTTCTAATTATCATTTAGTAATTTATATTTTTCTTTATTTTCTTTATTTTCTTTATTTTTATTTCTTTTCAACTTTGTTATTATAATTAATTTATAGCAGTAAATTAATACATTTCTTCTAAATTAAAACATTAATGCTGAATTTAGATGCTCATTGACCTCCAGTAAGAGAAAGATAATTATTTCCTTAATTACCTTGGTATATTAATACAGGCTAATCTCTTCTTTACTTAGAGAGAAAATGAAGTACCTAGAGCATTTTGTTGATATGTCTTTTTCAATGCATTAGTTCTCAAACTTTTTTGAGTTTTAGGTAAGTCTTTCAAGGTATACTTAAACTTTAACACATTGTTATATGTTTGGACTTATTAAATTATTATTTCTGAATTTTTATGTTTTTAATTTACTAGGCTTCATTTTACTAAAAAAAACTTTTTTACTTTTCTTGTCTTTTGTTGTAGTGGTCTAATGTTGACTTTAATTTTTTTTACTTTCACTAAAATGATAGTTCTATATCACACTTAGATTTTTCTACTAATTTAAATTTTAATATTCATGCTATAACTTGATTTTTTCTTAATAACATCCAGATTTAGTATTTCATACTTCCCTTGATAAAGTTGACCAGAATCTGCAAGTATATTTCTATCTGCTCTGAATATGTGATAGGTTATTATAGGTTGTTATTGTTTATTAAATCATTATCTTTTGAAACTTAAAAAAATCAGGCTATTTCAATGGGTAGAATGGTCACTAAGAAAAATATTTTAAAAAGGAAAGAGAACTCAGGGTTTATAGTGACAGGTAGAGGAGGTACTCAGTTCTGAGGACAGATGGAAGCCAGGCTTATCTGGGAGTATACATGGGCAACATTTTTTTTGTGTGTGTGGTTAGCCATTTCTTGAAACATGCAATTCTGGTACAATACTTAACCATTGTTGTTTTTCAGGAGCACGAAGCTCAAGTAAATTTTAACATTTTTTACCTGGGATTATAACTCTAAGGTTTAGTTTTTTGTTTTATTTTGTTTTTTACTGTGCTTCTAACTTGGAAGATATTCTGCGCTTTCTTTTTGCATTTGGTGTTCTTTCCATTTCTTTTATATGTAATCATTTTTATATTGTTAAAACTCATTATGGTTCCTACAACTCAATAATACAAAAACAATTAAAAATGGACAAAGGATAGATGTTTCTGCAAAGAAGATATCCAGCTAGCCGATAAACACAGGAAGACATGAATAGGTGAGCAACGACATTAGTTATCAGAAAAATGCAAACCAAACTGCAATTAAATATCAATTCACATCCACTAGTGTGACTACAGTAAAAAAAAGTCAGATATAACAAATGTTGATGAAAATGTGGAGAAACTGGGACCATCATACATGATTGATAAGAATATAAAATGATGCAATTATTTTGAAAAAGCATCTCACAATTTTTCAAATTGTTAATCATAGTATTACCATGTGATCCAGCAGTTCCAGTCCTAGGTATATACCCAAGAGAAATGAAAGCATATCTCTATAAAGACATGTACACAAATGTTCATAGTAGCATTTTTATAATAGCCAAAAAGTGAAAAACACTCAGATGCATGACCATGTGGGAGGCAGACAGGCTGAATTTCTCACAGGCCTTTCAAGACAGGGTAAGCTGCACAGTCAGGGGAATGTCTATCAGGGGTCCTCAAACAGTTCACTGTGCCTCAGACGGTTGGAGGGCCAGACTGCGGGCTCCAGGACCAGTCAGCTGCTAAGCAGGACAGGCAGTGGCAGCAAAAACACCCAGCTGGCCAGATAAATGTCCTCAGTGGCTGCATGTGGCCTGTGGGTCATAGTTTGAGGACATCTGGCACTGTGACTATCCCTGCATGGGGAAATCAGCAGTGCAGGAAGCTGAGGCCATCAACTAGTAGCTTAACTAGAGAAGCTGAGATGTCTGACTGAGGAAATGAGACTTGGTCTCCCTCCTCTCTCTTCTGGTCATGCCATTATCTGGCCACCTCAGATGTTCCTTTACCCTATGTCTTTGCTTACCCTTTACTCAACCTTCCCAGGGGCTATGGTCTCCCCTCTCTCATTCTTAACCTTGACTGCTGATGACTGACTGCTGTCCATCCTTGCACGTATAATCTGTTACATACCCAATAAAAAGACTCCGGGAAACAGGACAGGTGCTGCATTGTTCTCATGCTGCCACCAGGCACATGAAATAGTGTATGCCCTTACAGGATTCTGGTTTTATGTACTAAGTTTGGTATAAGATTCTCTTTCTTTCCTCAGTGTCAACTCCCTTGTTGGTCACTGTCCCAGGCTGGGGTTAGCTAGACACTTAACATGCCCTTCAGCTTATAAGTGAGTAAATGAAACGTGGTATAGTTGTAATATGAAATATTACTCAACCATTAAAAGAAATGACATACTTATACATATTACAGTGTGGAAGAATTCTGAAACATTTTGTCAACATATAATTCTGTTTATGTGAAATGGCCAGAATAAGAAAATAAATAAAAAGAAAAAACAAATCAGTGGTATATAGGACTGAAGAGTTTGGGAACGAATGGAGAGTGACTGCTAATGAATATGGTGTTACATTTTTGGATGATGAAAACGTTTTAGAATCAATTGTAATGATGGTTACTCAACTTTGTTAATATGTCAAAATACATTGAACTTTATGCTTAAATGGTTAAATTATATAATATGCAAATTGTATTGCAACA
>NW_003852610.1:1815987-1821513 GCF_000181295.1 Otolemur garnettii | reverse complement strand
TGTATTATAGATGTCCATCCCTTCACCCTGACTCTTTTTTTATCCTTTAATGTAAGATGAGCCTCTCATATACAATAGATATCTGGTCTGAGTTTATGTATCCAGTCAACCAACTCGTTCCTCTTTAGAGGATAATTTAAGGCATGCACATTGATTGAGAGAATTGACAAGTATGATAGTGTTTTGGCCATTTTGTTTTTTAAAAGTCCTTTGGGTATTTTTAATCCTTGTGGAAGTTAGGTTTTGTTTGATAAATTCTGAGTGAGTTTACTTTGGCGGTAGACCATTGTGCTGGTCCTTATCGAACATGGATCTGAGTATTTCCTGGAAAGCTGGTTTATGACAAATTTCCTAAACATTTGAATGTCAATAAAGTATTTGATTTCTCCATCACAAAGGAAACTTAATTTAGCTGGAAACAGGATCCCAGGCTGAAAGTTGTTTTGTTTTAGCTGGCTGCAGGTCAACGACCATCCTCCTTTGGCTTAAAAATTTTCAGCTAAAAGATCTGCAGTCATGCTTATGTTTCTCCCTCTGTAGGTAATGCATTTCTTAACATCTGGCTGCTTGCAGGATTTTCTCCTTCATATCAACTTCTGCAACGTTATTTACAATGTGTCTAGGAAATGCTTTATTTGGATTGAGTCTTGTTGGAGTTCTAAAACTATCTACTATCTGAATTTCTGTATCTCTTTCAATGCTTGGGAAATTCTCCTCCATAATAACTTGGAGTAGAAAACTTGTCCCTGTAGTACCATAATTTTCTCCTTCAGGAATTCCTTTAATTCAGATGTTGGATCTTTTGGAATGATCCCACAACTCAGGGAATGTTCTGTTCTTGTTTTTCATTTTTCTGCCTCTTTGAATTCTTGGGATTGTTCAAAAGCCTTGTCTTCAAATTTTGATCATTTTTGTTCTGCTTGTTTAACTCTCTTACTGATGGAATCTACCATATTCCAAAGCTCCTCAAATAACTTTTTCACTTCCTTGAGTTCTGATATATCTTTAAAGTTTTTAATTGTTATCTAATTATAATAAATCTAATTTTAATTTTATTAGTATACATGTTTTAAAAAATTATAGGTATGTACTATTTGCCACTGTAACCTCACCATCCAAAGGAAAAGCAATACTTTTATCAAGAAGACACCTGTACTCAAATGTTATTGAAGCACAATTCACAGTTACAAAGTTGCAGAATCAACCCAAGTGCCCATCAATTCATTAATTGATTAACAAGGTGTGATGTATTCATATTGTAAAATATTACTCAAGTCATGAAGAAAAAATGACTTAAGAAATTTTGCAAAAATTTGTGTGGAACTGGAAACCATTATCCTAAAATAAGCATTGAAACAATGGAAAAACAAACACCTCATCCCCTCCCTATTCAATAGGAGCTAACTAATAAGCACATGTGTGGACAGAGGAAAGTAAAACTCAGTGGAAATCAAGCAAGGGGAGGAGGGGATAGGTAAAACCTACTTATCGGGTACAATGAACACTAATCCAAGTGATGGGCACATTTATAAATATGACTCAAGCATTATGAAAGAGATCCATATAACCAAAAACATTTGTGTTCTTGTAATACTCTGAAATTTTTTTTTTAAGTATGTTTTTCATTCTCTGTATTCTTTTGTTCTGGAAATTATATTATGAATTTCAGACCTTTATTATTATTTTTAATATTTATTAACATTTCTCTAACATATTCATTTCTGTATCCCTTGAAATTATTGAAAAATTCTTTGTTTAGACATTCAAATTTGCTCTTTAGTTAGATATTTATATATGCTTCTAATTTGTTCTTCAGTTACTGGCACTAAATTACCTTGGCTTTGGTTTTATCAATATATATAAGTTCTAAGAATTAGAAGGAATTGGTGAGTTTTTTGACCCCCTAGCCCTCTTGCCTTCTTCTTACTCCAGTAAGGATGTACTTCACACATCTATCTTTCTCAACTCTCCACATCTGCAGATTGTCTGGGCTGAAGGTTGCTTTTTCAGTATTTACTTTCTGCTTTCACTTTAAGAAGTATCTTTGTAGGTTCTGTTCTCCTAAAACGTACTTTCTTGCTTTTAAGGAGAGCACAATCTATCATTTTATAGGATTTGTTGACAAAAGGGGAATGGTAACATGTTCAGATCTTTGCCTTGATAATAGCTGAGATTAATAAGATGTCAGCTAACTTGAATAACAGAAAATAGAAGTGACATCATTTTAAAAGTATATTATAGAATATAACCCTAATCATGTTAGAAAGAAAGCAGAGATTATAAAAACTTTAATTTGATAACTAAATGTCAGAGGGCTTCTTGAGTACTAAAAACAATGCTTTGCAGTTAAGAAAGAAAGCATTAGAAACTTTAGGTCTATTTTGAATGTTAAAAATAAGCCTTATGAATAAGGATCTATGTGTCAGATGTTCTTATATGTCATATTTTATAGAAGTAACTGACAGGAGAGTGGGGATTCCACATTAGAAGAGTTAGTCTTTTGCTGACTTACAGCCTCCTGAAATTTACTTGTGACCAGTGAAACTATGGATTATATTATTTTAAGGTTTTAGTTTTTATAGGATTGTGCAGAGAAATTATTTAGACTTTACAAAATTTAACTAATTTTTTTCTTTAAACGTTGCTAAACATAAACATTGTGTGATTATTTTAAAAAATGAGAGAAGCAGTGATCTAAATTTGCTGATATTTATTGTGGTAACAAATGGAACGTAAAAGTATGCCACAGAGAAATCAGTAAAAATAATAAAAAAAAATAGTCATATTGATATAGGAGAAGTGACATCTGTGCCAGCTCATGGAGCTGAGGGGCATGGACTGCTGCCTCCACCTTGGCAATGTTGGTGTGGTGGCAGCAAACAGGGGAACCAGTAGGCTAGAGGGTGGGCAGCAGGCCCTCATTTCCTAGGCCTGGGAATGAAAGGGATTTTAGCCATTCATTTGTGACTCAGATACAATCCAGACATGTCCCACACACAATGTCCCAGACTTGCTAAATGTAACTACCAAGGGCCAGAAATGTCCCAGACATGTTGTACCAGACATGTCCCAGACCCACTAAAAGTAACTACCAAGCCCCACTAAATGTAATTACAGAGGGCCCCATGCAACTACACATACCCCTAGACAAAGAGCCAACAGACAGACAGATAGACAGAGCTTTGCTCTCCTGACTTGAGTTTTCTCTCTCTTCCAGGAGCTCTGGCACTTCTGTATTATTTTCTGTAAATAAATCCTGTCTTACCACTGATCTATGGTCCACGGATTCATTCTTTGAATCACACCAAGAACCTACTGAAGAGTGAAATTCTGGTATCATATTTGGGGGCTCATCCGGGATTGAAGATCTGTGGTAAATAGATACTCTATCCTACTTTTCTCTATAGTTATAATAATGGAGACTACTAATTTTGATGTCCATTAACTGGTAAATATGCATAGTGTGGCTGCTGACCTCCAGATCACAAGCGATAGGCTGTGGGGAACAAACTTTCTAATTCCCCTTGGCTCCAGAAAGGAGACAAAGAGAATGTTAGAAGAGTTTTGAAACTGTTCTGGGTTTACTATTTTTCTTTGGCTGAGAGCTGAGCAAAGAGGTAGCACCCAGAGATACTGAGATCCCCAGCAATGGTTCTGACCCCAGGACATGGGAGGGCTTTCTGAAAATTGTGCTCTCCCAGATTTTACTATCCTCTCTTCTCTTTACTATCCTCTCTTCCATGGTCCCAAACTTTTCCTGTTTATCTCTATAGACCTCTTCTGCTTCTCTCTCTCTCCCCTTGTAGTTTGCATACTTTGTTTGAATGTTGGTGAATGTTTTCTTTATCTAGTTAAGTTTGTATGGGTTCATTACAGTATTTTTTGAATGTTTTAAGTTTGCTTCAAATGCTGTAGGTGTGTTATAAGGTCCTTTTTATTGTCTTTCATTGCAAAATTAAATTCAATTGGAATTTTCATGTGTCTGAGAAAAAAAGGCTAAACTACGTTAACTACAAGTCAGCTCCAAACAAAGAGAAAAAAGACTTCCCTACACAGCTTCTCTGGGCAATTAGAGGCCTGTGAAAGGAAGTAACTCCCCAAGGCAAGAATGGCCCTAAACCCTCAGCTACAATTCAGTCTCTTAAAAATGAAGAAAGGCAATGAAAATGACCCTGAGTATTTGATTTCTTCTGGTTTATTGGTGTAAATGGGAATGTTTAAAATACTGACTTCCAGGTTTCTTTAAGACTTCTGCTACTTGTAATTAATTGTGATCCAAAAGTCTCAAAGTGTCTCTCAACTCTGATTTGTCACTAAGTAATTATCATTGCCTGGCTAACTTTTGGGAATGAAAGGAAGGTTGGAAAACATAGCATTTAAGACCTGCTATTTTCCATTGTTACTGGGAATTTAGAAGAAGCTTGTAAAGATTACATAGAGTATATAGAGTTAAATGTGCAAGCACCACATAGCCATTTTCTCCAGAACAGGACTCATTCCCACTTTGATAGATACCCTGAAGCCAGAGGGGGAAAGGGGCAGAAAGGGGTAGAATATGCATCAGGTGGGACCAGGCTCCCTGATACCTGATTTCTTTGGCTTTGCTGCTGGCATGTTATGAATACAGGAGAGCCATTGGGTACTAAGTTCTACACTGGTAAGAGTGGCTAATTCAAGACAAGCACAGGGACTGAGGAGGCCACTCTCCTCAGGGTTTCTTCCCCAACATTGGAAGGATGCTTCTTCCTTTTGTTTGGCCGAGGTGGTCAGAGGACACTTTGATAACCAGGAATATGGGGTGGAATTAAGATGCTAGATGTTTGTTCTTTCCCACAGATGGATAACACATTTTCTTGCCATGAGAACACCCCACTGGGCTGTATCCTGAAGCACTGGGACATGTTTGATCCCCCCAGACACTGAAAAAATAATGTATGGTTTTCTTCTGCACCTAGACCTGGCCTCCTTCTCAACTCTCCACTGGTGAACAATGGCCTCCAGAGGGTACTCTTAATTATGACACCATTTTTCAGTTAGATACTTTTTATAAACAAGAAGAAAAGTGTTTTCTTTTTCCTCAAGGATAACCCCCAACTGTGTAAAACCTGTCACATTGATTCAGCTCTCCTGGCTATAGTAACTTCTGCAAATGGTCAGGGATTCCCAAGGGAGACGCTGTCACAACCTAGTTCAAACCCAACATCTAATTCTCCTGCACCTTCCTCTGTGCATTCAGAAAACCCCAGGATGGAGGCTACGTCAAGAGTTTTTTGTTAGGCTCGGCACCTGTGGCTCAAGTGGCTAAGGCACCAACCATGTACACCCAAGGTGGCAGGTTCAAATCCAGCCCAGGCCCGCCAAACAACAATGAGGGCTGCAACCAAAAAAATAGCCGGGCATTGTGGTGGGCACCTGTGGTCCCAGCTGCTTGGGAGGCCGAGGCAGGAGACTCGCTTGAGCCCAGGAGTTGGAGGTTGCTGTGAGCTGTGATGTCATGGCACTCTACCCAGGGGGATAGCTTGAGGC
>NW_003852610.1:1799412-1815679 GCF_000181295.1 Otolemur garnettii | reverse complement strand
AAAAAAAAAAAAAATGAAGTCTTAGATGAAGCTAAGAAGTGGGGTGATTTGTGGTTCATGTCCAATACTGATGGCAGTATGTCTCCTGAGGAAAGGGACAGATACCCCACAGGATGACAGGCAGTTCCCTTTGAGGATCCTGAATGAGACCCTGAGAAAGAAGGTGACTGATGGCATAAAAATTTTCTAACATGTATCCTGGAAGGTTTATGTTGATCCAAGAAAAAGGCTATGAATTATTCTAAGTTATCTACTACTAACTAGGAGCAAAATGAGAGTCCCTCAGCCTTTCTTGAGTGGCTTAGGGAGACGATGAGAAAACACACTCATTTAACACCCAACTCCTTACAGGGCCAAATTATTTTAAAATATAAATTTATCACTCAGGTGGCCCCAGACATTTGAAGAAAACTCCAGAAATTGGCTCTAGGCCCAGATCATAACCTGGAGAATCTTAAAATGGCCACTGTGGTCTTTTATAACCGAGATCCAGAGAAAGAGGAAGAAAGAGAGAGAAGGGATATTAAAAGAATGACAGCTCTAGTAATGGCCCTCTAACAAATGAGCACCTTTCAGGGGCAGAGGGAAGCTAGAGGAGCTAAGAACAAGTGCTACCAATGTGGTCAGGCTGGCCACTTCAGGAAGCACTGCCCCTAGCAGCACCACTGGCGGGCAAGCCACCTGGCCCCTGTCCAGAATGCAAGGGTAACCACTGGAGGATGGCCTGTCCTCAGATGCAAAGGCCTCTGGGGACAGTGATCCCATCAGCACACAAACTGCACTGAGGGTGCTCGGGGCAGATTCTCATGGCTCCAGCTTGTGTCATCACCCTCAGGAGCCCCGGGTTTGCCTTACAGTGGAGGGTCAGGAGATAGAATTTCTTCAGACACTGGAGCAACCTTTTCTGTACTTCTCTCTAACCCTGATCTTTTATCCCCCAAATCTGTAACTATACAGGGAGTGTCTACCAAAAAATCTGGCTACCAAATTTTTCTCTCAGCTTTTAAGATGAAATTGGGAAGACTGGCTGTTTTCTCACATCTTCCTAATCATACCTGAAAGTTCTGCTCCCCTTTTGGGGAGGGACATACTCCAACACCCAGTCCACATGGACTGTGTTACCCCAGGGATTTAGTGACAGCCCTCACTTGTTTGGGCAAGCCTTAGCCAAAGACTTGAATCATTTTTCATATCCTACAGTGACTCTTATTCAGTATGTAGATGACATTCTTTTGGGAGCACCAGATGCAGAGGAATGACACAAAGCTACACAAATTCTATTAAACTTCTTTGCTGGTTATGGGTACAAAATTTCCAAGGCTAAAGCCCAGTTATGTGTCCCAGAAGTTCACTGTTTTGGTCTCCAGCTTTCACAGGGGAAGAGAGCCTTGGGCAAAGAAAGAATAGAACCAATATTGACTCACTCTAAACTTCAAACTCTCAGACAACTTCGAGGCTTCTTAGGAATCACAGGCTTTTGTAGACTCTGGATTCCTGGATATAGTGAAATAGCTAGACCACTCTATTCTTTAATTTAAAAAGCTTAAAAAGAGGGCCTAGTCACTGTAGAATGGGAACCAGAAGCAAATAAGGCATTCTAACAGTTGAAACTACTCTTTTTCAGGCCCCTGCTTTGAGTCTTCCACTCGACAACAGTTTAATCTGTATATTAGAGAATGAACTGGAATTTCCCTGGGAGCTTTGGCCCAACACCAGGGTCTTGTAGCATATCTTAGTAAATAAATTGACTGGCCAAGGGCTGGCTACACTATTTATGGGTTGTAGCAGCTGTAGCCCTCTTAACTTCAGAAGCAACCAAGCTAACTTTAGGAAGAGATCTAATTATTTACACTTCTCATGACTTTACTGGACTTTTAAATTCAAAAGGCAATCTTTGGCTGTCATATAACTGCCTTCTTAAATATAAAGCCTTATTACCAGAAGGAACAATGCTACAATTATGCACCTATGCTGCTCTGAATCCTGCCACTTTCCTCCCTGAATCCAATGAGGAGATAGGGCATGATTGCTAACAAATTATAGCACAGACCTATGCAGCTATAGAGGACTTACAAGAACCCCCCCCATCTATTCCTGACATGGTTTTATATACAGATGGAAATTCTTTCATAGAACATGGGAATCAAAAAGCAGGCTATGCTGTAGTTACTCAGTACGCTGTAATTGAGAGTGGGTTTCTCTCTCCAGGAACCAGTGTGCAATTAGCTGAGTTAATACTCTTAACCCATGCTTTAGAAATTGAGAGAAACAGATAAGTCAATATATACACTGACTCAAAATATGCCTTCCTCATTTTACATGACCATGCTACTATTTGGAAAGAAATTAACTTCCAATGGCTCTCTCATAAAATATCATCAGGATATAGACAGGTTGTTATAAGCCATTCCTGTTCCACAAGAAGTAGCAGTTATTCATTGTAAGAGACACCAAAAGACCTTAGATGAGATTTCTGAAGGTAACCAACTTGCTGATAAAGAGGCTAAAATAGCTGCCCAGAAAGGAATAATTCCCCTTGTGACATCCCTTATTTGGGAGGGATCACTTGAGAATCATGCACCTCAATATACCCAAAAAGAAAAGAAATGGGCTTTATCCAGAGACTATTCACTATTTCCATCAAGACGGCTACAAAATAGAAGGGGACTTTTGCTATTACCTACCGCAAACCAATGGAAAATACTTTAAAATTTACATCAGTCTTCTCATTTTGGCACTAAAAGTACCTATCAGATGGCTAAAGCTCTCTTTAATGGAAAAAACTTATTTAAAACCATATAACAGATAACAAGGATTTGTGAGGTATGTCAAAGAAACAATCCTTTAAATCACCATCTAGCTCCCCCAGGTATACAGAGACACGGTGAATATCCAAGTGAAGATTGGCAAATAGATTTCACTCACCTCCCTAAAGTACATGGCATACAATATTTGCTGGTATTTGTGGATACTTTTACTAATTGGGTTGAAGCATTCCCTTGTAGAAGAGAGAAGGCCCAGGAAGTTGTAAAGGCTTTATAAAGTACATGAGATTATCCCCAGGTTTGGACTCCCTCGAAGTTTGCAAAGTGCTAATGGGCCGGCCTTTAAGGCAACAGTAACACAGGGAATATCTAAAACTCTAGGCATAAAATATCATCTGCACTGCTGCTGGAGGCCCCAGTCCTCTGGGAAGGTAGAAAAAAATGAATGATAAAATCAAAGGACAGTTACAAAAGCTAACTCAAGAAAGTCATCTCCCTTGGACTAAATTACTTTCCATTTTTCTCCTTAGAATAGAAAATGTACCTCAGAAACTCAACTGTAGCCCATTCAAACTATTATATGAAAGACCTTTTTTAACTAATGATTTATTATTAGATTAAGAAACTACAGAATTAGTAAAACATATTACTTCTTTAGCTAAATTTCAACAAATCCTTAAAAACCTCCCAACTACATTTTCATATTCAACACTAAACGAGCTTTTCTCTCCTAGAGATCTGGTCATGATCAAAACTCTTCCCTCTAATTCACCTTCCCTAACCTCAACTTGGGAAGGTCCTTTTTCAGTTATCTTGTCTTCTTCTACAGCTGTTAAAGTTACGGGAATAGATTCCTGGATACATCATTCCTGAGTAAAATCCTGGAACCCACCACCTCCTACAGAAGCAGAGCATGAAGATAATCAACCACAGTCCACCTACCCTTGTGAGCCTAAAGAAAATTTAAAGTTATTCTTTAAGAAACAGCAATAAAAGTGTTAATATAGTTTTCTTTTAAAAACATCACTGACTTTGTTCTTCTAACCTGACACTATAGTTAACCCCCTCCTCTCACTGTTCTACCTTTGCCTTTTAATGTGTGTCTTCCAGAAATTTCATCAAGCTACACTCAGTAAACATGGTTCCAGACAAAGACCTGATTCTATCGTGAACCCCTGGATCACTCTCCCTCCAGAGTAACCCTAGCTATCCCCTCCTATCATCACCCAATTCAGCAGGAAGTAATTAGATTGAGTCTTCATCCCTTTTCCCTAACAGCAGTTAGAGTTTCTACTCGGAGAGAGAGAGTTGATAAAGGACAAGTGGCATCCCAGCCAGCTGGTGGAGCTGGGGGGTGTGGACCTGCTGTCTCCACCTTGACAATGTTGGTGCAGTGTCACCAAGCAGCAGAACCAGCAGGCTGGAGGGTGGGCAGCAGGCCCTCATTTCCTAGGCCTGGGAATGAAAGGGATTGTAGGCATTCATTTGTAATTCAGTCATGACCCAGACATGTCCCAGACATGATGTTCCAGACATGCTAAATGTAACTATTGAGGCCCACATGCGACTGTATATACACCTAGACCAAGCGCCAACAGACAGACAGAGAGAGTTTTTCTCTCCTGACTTGGGTTTTCTCTCTCTGCCAGGAGCTCTGGCACTTCTGTGTTCTTTTCTGTAAATAAATCCTGTCTTACCACTGATCTTTGGTTCTCAGATTCATTCTTTGAATCACCGAGACCAAGAACCTACTGAAAAGCGAAATTCCAGTATCAACATCATAGCAGTCTTTTCAAGATAAGGGTGATATTTTAGCACCGAGGAAAAAGCTACTTTCAAAGAGAAAATCATGATATGAATAAGCATTTTAATTATAGAGGTCGAGAAATGTTTCTGTCATTAGGTAATTGTTATTGTTAATTAACAATGTTTTTCGCAAAAATCTGTTGTATTTCCTAAGTTGTAACACTTGTAAATAGAAAATGTTAATCTATTTACACTAATTTCTAAGTGAAACATTTTGGATGATTTGAACATATAAATATTTAATACCATCCTGTAAGTTTTGTAAAACAACAAAGTGATGTTAGGTGAACTGAAAATTCTTAAGTTCAATGTCAATAATAACGTCTGTACAATTGACAGCTGGAACTACACATGGGTGTCATGACAGCAACCACGGTCACAGTCTATCCCATCCACTAATATCCTTTTCTAGTGTGAAAAGTCATTTTCCAACTCTAAGAACCATCAATGACAACTACTAAAATATATTAAACTTACTATCAGACCTTTAAAAGATGATATTTTATGCATTTAAAAAGATAATCAAGCATGTTCAATGAGATAATGGTGGAATGAAGCATATTACTCTCTTCAAGATGTTTATAGTGTTATATTTTTTATTTTTATAAGATATGTATCATTTTCATATAGTAATTTATATATTTATATGATTTATAAATAAATATACAGTTTTAGAGGACTTAATTTTTATTTCAGGTTACTTTGATGGTACAAAGAGTTAGGTTACAATGTTTGCATTTGTTAGATAGAGTTCCTCTTGTAATTATATCCCACCCCCAAGAGGTGTTCCATACACCCTGACATTAAGTGGGAGCACACCCATCCCCCTGCCTCCTTACCTCTCTTTGCTCCCTCATTCTTCTGCCCCACAACCTTGAATTGATTTGACATTTTCTCTTTTGTGGGTGTGTATTAGATCAACTACTGGTTTCATATTAGTATTGAATATATTGGATTCTTGCTCCTTCATTCTTATGACGCTTTACTGAGAAGTATGTGTTTCAACTCCATCCAGGTTAATTCAAAAGATGTAAAGTCTCCATCTTTTATGGCTGAATAGTATTCCATGGCATACATCTACCACAGCTTGTTAAATCAGTTCCTGGGTTGGCAGGCATTTAGGTTGTTTCCACATTTTGGTGATTGTAAATTGAGTTGTAAATGTCCTTATGAAAAATGATTTTTTTTTCCTTCTGGGTAGATGCCTAGTAAAGGGATTGCAAGATCAAATGGGAGGTCTAATTTGAGTCCTTTGAGGACTTTCCATACTTCCTTCGAAAAAGGCTGTATTAGTTTGCAGTCCCACCAACAGTTTAGAAGTGTTCTAGGACTTAATTTTTTTTTAATTAAAGGTGTACAGGGGAATAATTTGTGGACTCTTATCTTAATCTACTTTATGAATGTTAAAGACTATGAAGGTAAGACTTCTCCAGTAATATACATTTATTTTTTTGCAGTGATTTTTTTTTCTGAAGCCTACTCAAAGAACTGTTCCACTCTCCTATTTCCCTGTGTTACTTTTCTACTTTCCCAGTACAAGCAATGAGCAATGTTATTAATCATAGCAGTATACATTAAACAGATTCTTCTTCATAGGCTACAAGGTTACACAGTATCTTTTTATCTTTAAGTGATTATATCTTCAAAGCATTCTTACTGTAGACTAAATTCATAGTCTCTACTTTACTAAGTGCACTTGGTACACTCGGTCCTGGACTGGCACCATGGTCCTAGGAGCATCCAGTTTTCCAACTCTATGTTTAACAGAAGGCCTTGTTCATGAATAAACAATTCCAGATGGCAGCACAGAGACTCATCCAGCCGCCAGGGCCTGCCTAACATTTCCCTGTATGTGACGATTCTTGGGATAACAGTGGCTGCCACCAGTACAACAAAGTCAATGCACTTAACACCAATGAATTGTGCAGTTAAACATAGTTAAGATGACATATTTTATGTTATGTGTATTTTACAATTTAGAACCATAAGACCCATTTTAAAAATTGCTACTTCTTTGTGGTAAGTTCAGGGGAAATTTTGGCGCTTCTTTTCCTAATTTTCTTGCATTGATTGTTTTTTTTTCAAATTAAAAAATATAAATTAAAGGTACAATTTTATTATACTTGTATAATATACTTTTAAAATATATTCTGAGGAATTTATTCAATGGAATGAAAGTGATGAATGCAATAACATTATCAGGAAATAGACATTTTTCCATTTAGAAATAATCCTGTGGTCTTTGTAATAAATTATTAGGGGAGAAAGGAGTAGCCTTCTGGGTCCAGATTTTGCTCATCCTGCGAGGTGGGGGTGGGCTAGGCAGGGGGAGAGACTCTCAGCCCTTAGGGGAGACCTGGTAGCAAGTGATGTATGCTTATCCAGTTGTCAGGAGAGCTAATAATAATTCGACTATTTTAATCATTTGGAAACAAATCCACGTTTCATTCCTTTTTTTCCCCTGCTGTGGAATCTTTTCTCTAGTTTGAACGTTCTGGGTTCCTGCAGGTGTCCTGCACTCGGCATGCATTACAGGACTTCAGCATCTTTACCATTTTCACCGTTCTCTCTCTGATTGGACTTGAGTCGGTTTGCATTCTTAAAATGAAACTAAAGAAAATAAAAGAGGCCTATTTTTAAATATAGTGCATCTTCATCATGCAGATTCTGCATTTGAGAATTCAGCGACTGGCCAAAATTGATTTGTGACCCGCACGTTGGCATTCCCAGGGACTCGTCTGAGCACTTCTGGGCATGTGCAGAGTGGCTTCAGAGTTGAGGCCTGGGCTCTGCCTCTGTGTCCGCTGTTACGCTGTGAAAGAGTATCTTTTTCCTGGTTAATTAGTGCCACATTTTTCTCATTTCTGTACTTTTGGTTGGCAGTGCAAACTATGTTGATTGGCTTAATGTAACCATGTTAGATTGTATATAAAAAAAATTAGCACACAGTACCCCAAATATGCATGAATGTATTCATGACCTATGTGTATTTGACTTAATAAAAAAACAAAAAAAGGACCTTGAAGCACAGTGCTGAAGTGTTGTCCCACGTTCCCAAGCACAAGAAGGTCCTGCAGGGCTCTGGCAGCCGCAGAGCTGGGTGGGCCACGGAGCACGCACCCTGGGAGCCCCGGGGTGGAGTCCGCGCCCGAGCGGTCGCTGGGACTTATCCGACCTACGTCGCTGCCTCCACCCGCCGGTCTGGGCTATTAGAAGATCGTAGATCTCTTGTCAAACACTGAAGCAAACATTAGACCTATAAGTACAGAGTGTTAAATTGTTTGGGAGCAGCTGGTCAACGCTTAAGTACACCTTATTGGAGGAGTATTGACTAAGTTGGGCAGAAAAAAGCCCAAAGCAAGGCAGTTTTTCTTATTTAATAATATTCTTGTATATGGTAATATTGTCATCCAGAAGAAAAAAATAACAAACAACATACTATTCCCCTGGAAGATGTCACTGTTGATTCCATCGAAGATGAGGGAGACTTAAGGAATGGATGGATTATCAAGACACCAACGAAATCATTTTCAGTTTATGCTGCCTCTGGTACTGAGAATGCAGAATGGACGAATCACGTAAACAAACTTGTTACTGATTCACCCTCCAAAAGTGGGAATACGCCCAGTAACGAACACACTACGGTCTGGGTTCCTGACTCTGAGGTAACTGTATGTATGCGTTGTCAGAAAGCAAAATTCACTCCTGTTAATCATTGCCACCACTGCCGCAAATGTGGTTTTGTTGTCCGTGGGCCCTGCTCCGAAAAGAGACTTCTTCCCAGCCAGTGCTCTAAGCCTGTGCGGATTTGTGACTTCTGCTATGACCTGCTTTCTACTGGGGACGTGGCCACATGCCAGTCTACTGGATCAGACTCTAAGGGTCAATCATTGAAGTGCTCTCTAAATGATGTGTCTGATGATGATGATGGTAGCAGTGACTAAGAACACGTTTTGCAATATTTAATTGGGTGTGACTATCTGAGAAATCGACTTAGGGGGAAATGTAAAATTCCTAGCTCTCTCTCAGTTTTGCTCTAGCCATGAACTTGCCTGAGAAACTTGTGAGCTATGTGCCTCAATATATCCTTAGAAAGTAGTTTCCCCTGCCTTTTCCTCCTCTTTGTACTCTTCTACAGAGATAGATTTTTGCAAATATATTAGATACATTTTTGTTTTTTGCCTATTTCTAGATTATTTACTTGGAAGTTTGGGAAAAGATTTTATTTAACAGATCATGTACTACATTGTTATTTTCATTTCTGTTATATGGAAAAACTGAAAGCACACAGTGATAGGGAAATGAGTGGAATGTGGTTAGTTAATGCTGTTATTAGCGGTTTTCTAACCGTCCTATCTAATGTTTAAGACACTAGTAACAAAAATACGTGATTTAGAAGTTCTTTGTCTTCTTCATAGACCTAGTGGTGCCTTATCATAAGGACACTGTTACACAAAACAGCTCCTATCTTCTCACTTTTTGGTTGGTTTAAAAAAATATACTGGTGCTCTTTGCAGTGATAAAATGAGTGTTTATGAATGGATATAATTAAGAAATACTGGCCATCTGATAGCTACAAATAAATAAATTTAGAGGTATTTTCATTCTGTATGAATACACATTTTCCATGTGATTATATTTTTAAGTTTTATAGGTCTTAAATTATAATTGTCAAATACATATTTTATATTGTCATTCTTAGCAATTTGGTTGGAAATTTATCAATAATATGTAACTGTCATATTGCATTAGCTTTCACTTTTAGTTAATACATTTTTAGATACAAATTATTCCATAATATTATTTCAAAGATGAAAATCTTCCTATAAAACCCTTGAAAATAATCTCTTAAAACAAAATCCCATGATAGCACACAGATTTAATTAGGTTTGAGATTTTGAAGAAATAGTATGTAAGTCTAAGTTTGACTAGACTATAATATCTGATTGTCTATTTCAGTGTGAAACTAGCTTGAATTTACAAATATAGTGTTATATTTTATTAAGTTTTGTAAAGTCCCAAACAGTATTTCTATTTTTGTAAAACAATTGTATGTATAATCTGTTTCTAAAATAATTTTGCAATCTATGGAAATAGAGTAGCAATTGATATATCTAAATTGTGAACTTTAAGTTAGTCTAGCTTTGTTTTGAGAAGTGGTAATTTTTCAATCTTTGCTGTTGAATGAGGTTAAAAGTATATTTATCATAAAAACTTGATATGTTTTGCACTACTCTCTGTTTGTATGCTGCAAATAACTACCATCTTTGAAATATGGAAAATCAACAGTTTGAAGTTTGTTTTAAATTCTCAATTTAAGAAAAATCTTTAAATCTAGATATACTGCAACTTCTGATGGAGGATTCTTTGGTTCATCTTACTATTTGGTTAAGGCACTAATTTTATTTTACTGTTAAATTGTGAAAGCATGTGAAATATATGTATCTCCCTGTAGGAAATGTACAAGAAAAACATAAGGGGACTATGATATTTTGGATTTTTTTCCAATATCATATATGGGCCTTTATGTCTAAGCGATATATATATATAATCAGTCAACGTATCTGAGAAGGACCATAGACTAATGGGATTTGCTGGTACTTAGGAAACTAGCAAATTCAGGAACTAAGGGGAAATGTTCTGAGATAACATTTGCATTGTCAATGTCTATGTCAACCTCTATTGACTGTTTCTACAATAAAAAAGTATTTTACAAAAAAAAAAAAAAAGAAGAAGAAGGCCATGGAGTGCCTATGGAGAAATGAGGCTTATTAGGTAACGTCATTCAGGAGTGAGTGACAGTGCGATTGTTGTCAGGAGTTTGATGGTAATGAATCAACAGCAAACATTAAACAAGATTGTCTTTAAACAGAAACATACATAAAACAAAATTTGTGTTGCTCAGTTGACAAAAATGTGACCAGAGGCTTGTGGAGACATAGCCCATTATTTTCCTTAGCCTCTGTGCTTTGGTATGACCTAATTCAGTGCTCATGGTGAGCGAATGCATCTTCACTTAGGTTATTGATAAAAATAGGCCAGGATATGACCAAGGATGGTGTGCTCCCTTCCTTGGAGGCACACTCCACACAGCTACAGCATCTCTAGTCAATAAGCGTACTTTAATTGTAGGCCCATGAGATTGTCATACAATCACTCTAGCTTAATTCTTCCTGTTCAGAAAACTATTGACCAATATCCCATGTTAGGTGATGAATCAAGTGATACCAGCTTGCCATAGATGCTCACTTTAGAAATGCAACCAGGGAAACTGACAAATTCAGGTCAATGCTTTATGGAATAGCCCATTTTCTTCTTTTAAAATTCAGATATATTCTCTTCAGATATTTTCTTTTCTTTAAGTGATAGAATGTTAAATTTAGAAAGCTAACTCAAAAAACATACAGAAGGACTATATATGCACGTATTTATATTTATATACATATACAATGTATATGATAATGCTCGCACAGAAGTTCAGCTGATTTTGGATTTGGGAGATGTCACAAGGTCTCTTGAGCTTTAAAGAAGTTTTAAAATACATTTTAATTAAATTTCAGCCAGAAAACCACAATAATCTCACTTCCTCAAGATGATCTGACACAATCAACTAAATCACACGGAAGAGCAGTTTTCATTCTTCCCCAGTCTGAGCTCACCTGGCGTCCCTGGGGTACAGCCTAAAGACCTGGTGTTTTCTCCATACTGCAATAGCTACCTAGGTAAAGTTCATGCCTCCTGAAGCTGAAACTTTTAATTTTTGATGTGTATGATTATGGTATGTGTGTGTATATGTATATTTATACACACACACACACACACACATATATATGATGTAAATATTTACGTATATAGAAACATTTCCCTGAAAGAATGATGTATCACTGGAATAATTAAGGTTGGATTCTACTGTGGTATTTCACAGAGTATAAGATTGTTCTACAGAAAGCCTTTTTTACTCTTTCTACATAGCTATTCTGTAGTGAACACAGTCAATATTTTCTTATGAAAGTTGAAAACAATAAAATATTGGTCATCTTTTTTCAGTCTTTGAAGAAGTCCTTTTCTTTATCACTCTTTTATATTGTAGCTATAAAATAGCTATGATGTGCTTTGCTGTATAAAATATGGTATAAATCAAACTAAAGTTGGTTAAATGCGAGCGTCAGATACTTGAGTTAGGAAATAAAGGCTCATTAATTTTGCTCTCTGTTGGAAGCAAGATGGAAATCTCTTTGACTTTCATTTTTAATGCAGATAAAATTTGACAGTCAATCAAGAGGAATTTTTTTGTAAATCAAGTTTGAGTATAATGTGGTGATAACAAAAAGAAAAATGAATAAGGAAAGCACACACTCACCACAGCTAACCTCTGTCAGGCAGGGAACATTCAATAATGAACATTAAATAAAGAAAAGAAACAATTTGGAATCTAAAAAGAACTGGAAAAGGAAAAAGTTTCTTCTCTGGCATATATTGAAAAAGGTCAATGGTAAATTCCTTGTGTGAAATTGAAATGTAGATGAAAGTTACTGCCTCCGTATAGTGCCTGGCAACTGGCACCTGAGCCCATCCTTCCCCAGACCTGCCAACACCCCAGGCCCTAGTGTCCCACATTGGAAACACATTTCCATCTGGAGGGTGTGGTGTGGTCATCTACTTTACTTTATAATTTGCTGACATATAATAGTTTGCAATATAATTTTACTCACCCTGTGGATATACTAGGAGTTTTTTAAGTTTCTAGTTCTAAAGATTCTCCTTGTGGAAGCATTTTAGTAAGAATATTCTATCCGAAGCATTACAGCTATTGCCTCAGATAAGATTAGGATGGGGGTGTTTGGGGGTGTTGTGCCTGTGTGTGTGTATTGTGTGTAGGGCATATATGCACATATGCTGTGTGTGAATGGTATATGCTGGGTGTGTGAGTTTATGTGCCATGTGTGTATATATGAGCATATGTGTGATGTGTGTGGGTACAATGGTGCTGTGTGTGTATGTGCCAGGTGTTTGAATGGCAGAAGTGTGGTGTGTATATATGTCCAGTGCATGCATATGGCAGGGTGTTTATGGTATATGTATGTGTGGCATGTGTAGTGTTTGTTCATATATGGGTGTGTGCGTGTGTGGTATGTGTTTATGTTTGTAGTATATATTTATGGGGGTGTGTGTGTGCCATTATTGATTTTTCCAAAACCTGTACTGGAGTGAATAAACGAACAAAGGGGAAGGTAATAGGATGAGCTTTGGCAATAGACATTAATTTATTAAATTATTATCCCTCTTATTTGTGAGTTGATTATAAGAGCATAAAAGAGATGAGAGAAATGTTCATTTCTTGATTTTACTGTTCTGTCTTCCAATAAGAAAGGATCAGAGAAATAAGACCTGCTCTCAAAAAGTGCCTTATATATTATAAAACACTTGATTAAAGGAATAAATTTAAATCCTGCTGATGACATAGAAATAAATCTTTTCCTTTAAGGCTTATATGATTAATGTAGGCCTACAACTCAACCCTTTTCAGGTCACCAAAATCTGTCCCTAAATCTAAAATGCTGTGAATGAGAGCAAAAGAGGAACTCAAAATCATGATTTTCTTAAAGGTAAATATCCAATTGCAGAAAAATAAAGTGAAAAAACAGAAACCCTATACTCTTGTCTCAGCTAATTGCCAGTTCCAACAGAATGTAATATTGATTTTTCATTAGTTGGAAATAAAAATGTTCTATATATTTGAAGATACAGCTCTCAATGTCAGTCTGAGTTGTACCGAGATGTATATACAACTATATTGAAATGGATATAAGTGATTTTTCTTTTTGTAGAAAAATCCCCTTCCTAAAAGAAATATAGACGTATAAGATGATTAAACTCTTTAACAATTTGGAAAAGATGAAGACAATAAACTACTGTGGGGGTTAAAGAATGAACGAAATCTATTTTTTTTTCATGTAAAAAGAACAAAGATGATTTTCTCCTTTCCCCTTTATTTGAGCATGTCCTTGGAGACACAGTGAATTGCAATAGAGATAAATATCTCCTGGGATTAAGCCTGGTCCATATGGCCAAATAAGTCATATACAAACTGTGTAGGTAAAACTGTCATTCTGGAATTCGCTTTGGGGGGAGCTCTCAAGATGTGTAGGAAATGTACATGAGGAGCAACAGAGGCCATTGTGTTTTTGGTTTTTTTTTTTTTTTTATTAAGTCATATATACATAGATCATGAATACATTTATTCCTTTGTGGGATTCAATGTGTTGGTTATTTGTACAAATTGGAGTGCTTACATCCTACTAATTAACAGAGCTTTCACCTCGTTTACTTAATCACAGTGTTAAGACATTTGTGTTCAATACATGATAGATTTGACTTGTACCTTTGCAAATATGCTCCATAGGTGTGGTCCCCCCATTAATCCTCCCTCAGGACAGCACTTTACACAGTTTACAGCTGTAACAACTGTGTGAAATGTTGTCCTACATTTGTATCTGTCGTCCTGCTTCCTTGCACGCATGTAAAGCTGCTAACAATTGTTCAGTGAGTAATTGTGCCCTCTTTCTCTTCTATATTGGCACAGCTTTCCTTTATTTGCCCAATAGGGTAGAATATAGTATTTCAATAAATTAAAAAAAATTAATATACTCATTTACTAGATTAGCAATTGGCCAACATGATTCTTTTTTGAAAGCAAGCGTCTAAATTAAAAGACAATAGAACCTCTGTAAGTTGACAACCCAAGAGACTGTAACAGACTGGTCAATGTACAGAGATGGTCACAGGAACTAGGCCTACTGTCCTGAAATGTACATGCAGTGTTTGTCTGGCCTACGAAAATTAGGTCAGTGGAAGAAGGTGCTCAGTGTAGGGAGGTGGTCAGCTATGGAGGTTCTCGTCTACGTCCATTTGCTTAACAGATAGAACTGATTTAACATATATAAAGTAATGCTAAAGGTAAAAGTTCCACAACTGTTTTTTGATAAGTAATTTAGAAGCACATAGTTGAGTAGTTATTGCTATAATCACTTTGAATGATAGTACTATCATTTTAAAGTCAAAAGGGATTGTTATTCAGTTCAATATCTTCACATTGAAGATAAAGCGCCTGAGTTTCCAGGGAGGCTAACCAACTCATCCGAGGTCTCCAGGTCACCTGGCAGAGATGCAGAGAGCCAGAGCTGGTTCCTGAGTCTGATACCAACTCACATCTGGTACTGCCATCTCTTTGTTTAATTAACCCTTAAAATTACAATCCAAGTACGCTTCAGGAGTCAAGATAGAGTTACATGCAAAGCAACTTCTCCAAAATGACATTCTCAGGCCTCTAGAACTTCTTTAATCAACTTACAAAGCCTATTTAGACACAAATAAAGGTGGAAGCAGAAGCCTTAGGAAGGTGGGTGCAGCATTTGGAAATAAACAGCTATCACTTATGTTTACTACTTAAATTATTCATTTTATGTCTTCAACTAAATTTGAGAAGTTAGTTACATTGCTCCTGGGGCTTTAGAAATCAAGGACACAGAAAAATCTGATTTGAAAGTGTTTCATCTGACAGTTTGTCTCTCATTAGAGAGATAAGGCCACAAGTAGAATAAATAATGACCTTACCTGCCTTGCACTGACAGTTTATTTGATAGACTGGTGTGTTTCTTGGTATTACAGGCTCTTTTGAAAATAATCTAAAGCAATCTTACTACATTTTTCACATCTACTGAATTCAGCCAAATTTTCAATGCTCTCTGGGGCTAAGGCATGAACTAAGGCCAATTGTTCTGTAAGAAACCTCCCAGTATTACTCCTGTTTCTGTTGCTCAGGAAAAAGAAAAGTGAAATCAGTAATCTGACTGGATTTCTCAACTGACAGTGTTTTTGAGTCTGGTTTAATATTATGAGCCATGACTGAGCATGAGAATAGAATGGTGGGACTGTGTGAGAATAAGTCAGTTCCCAGCGGGCAGCTTGGGAGAGGCCACTCCAACCCTGGACAGACATGTAAAGTGGGGGAGGCTCCCATGGCTGAGAAGCTGGGATGATGCCTCCCGGAGAAGACAGGAGATAAGAATGGAGGCCCCCATCTAGTCTTCATTGTACTAGCTCAACCAGAGATAACTATGAGTGAATTCTGTTATGAAGGGTGGGAAGAACAGCCAGGGCATTTGTGTAAGTGGGAATGTTAGGTCCGTATTGACATTCCCTGGTCCTCAGTTCCCAGTGTCAGGAGTGGTTACTTGTACTTAGTCGAGCTGTTGATGGAGTGATCACAAATGCAAAGCAATCTCACACCTCTAGACTTTATTACAAAGTGAAAGTACATCTCAGAGGAAGAGATGGGTCAGACCCTGAGATGGGTCTCCCTTCAGGAGAAGGTCCTGAAGTCTTAGTACACACAGTCTTTCACATGTTGGCTAGTTTGTGTTGCCTCTCTCCTGAGAGGGTTTGGTTGTGATTCTGCCTTTGAGTGATTGACAGGTTGGGGTTATATAACAGTTTCCCTTCTAGGCATGCTTCTTCCCAAAATCTTTCACAAAAAACCCACTAGGGTGAAAACCATAATGCTAATGAGCCCCAGGTCAGTTAGGGCCGCTAGGAGCGCCTTCACTGCATTCTTCCACCAGGTGAAAGCCGCCAGCCACAAATATCTGATATCGTGGGACCACTGTCTGCCCTCTGACTGCTTCCTGGTCTCACCC
>NW_003852610.1:1788307-1799239 GCF_000181295.1 Otolemur garnettii | reverse complement strand
ATATATATATATATATTTTTTTTTATATTATATATTTAAAAATATCAATTTTTTAATATTATATATTTTAAAAATCAGCTCTCCTGATATATATACATGTATATTATATATTTAAAAATATCAGCTCTCCTGAGATATATATATTTTTTTTTGAAAAGAAATGAAAATGATAGGTTTGATCCATGCAAAGACTGTCTAAAACATTTGGATCAGTATCAGCCCTACTGCCATATTCTTATGGTAGATAACAGTCCATATTAAGATTATCAGAAAGAATCAAAGGAAAAAGGTAAGAAGATAAAATAAAAAGTAACATAGTGTTGTAAACATCTTTATCAGTAATTCAATTAAATAATCAGCTTGTTTGTCATATTGTAATTGCCTTCATTGACATTTATCAAAATGTTTTCTAATTTCTTTATAAGAATTGTGAGACACCAGTCAAAAATACACTTAAAAAAAATAATCCTTTTTCTCTAGCTCTACCACCATCATCAGTGGCCACACCTACTGCAATCTTCTAGCACGTTTTCTCTGAAAACAGGTTAATTATGGATCCATCATAGTTCACTGCATGAAGTGACATATGATGCTGCCTTATACCTGGCAGGGGTGCTGGGGAATTAATTAGCATTGACAAGATGCTTTGAAGATTTGAAATAGCATGAAGTGTAATGCACATCATTATCACCCCCCAAGTGAGCTACTTTGTTTTTTGGATAGATGTGCTATTACATAATAGCTATAGGCATCTGTAGATCATTTCTTTCAATCAAGGTTTACCTAGGGAGATTCAACATTCAGCTTTTATTCTGTCCTTTGAAAAGTAACCCTCTGCCTCCACTAATATTATTACCTAAAATATAAATATAGGAAAGCCCTGTGATGTCCTATACCTTGTATTTGTGGTACTCTGTACAAGACTCATAAATAATACAAGGTAAAATATTCAGCGACCCTGCCTTGAAGCAGCCTACAGTCTAGTATGAGAGACCAGGAACATCATTACTCATGTCATTACTCACTAACAGGCTGTGCTCCTGTTAGTGACCGCATGGACCACAGTGCTGTGCTTGTGTAAGTGACCGCACAGACCACAGTGCTGCACTCGTGTGAGTAACCACACAGACCACAGTGCTGTGCTCATGTTAGTGACCACACAGACCACAGTGCTGCTCTCGTGTGAGTGACCGTGCAGACCACAGTGCTGCTCTCGTGTGAGTGACCGCGCAGACCGCAGTGCTGCTCTCGTGTTAGTGACCGCACGGACCACAGTGCTGCAGTTGTGTGAGTAACCACACAGACCACAGCGCTGCTCTCGTGTGAGTGACCGTGCAGACCGCAGTGCTGCTCTCGTGTGAGTGACCGTGCAGACCACAGTGCTGCTCTCGTGTTAGTGACCGCACGGACCACAGTGCTGCAGTCGTGTGAGTAACCACACAGACCACAGTGCTGCTCTCGTGTGAGTGACCGTGCAGACCGCAGTGCTGCTCTCATATTAGTGACCACATAGACCACAGTGCTGCACTCCTGTTAGTGACCACACGGACCACGGCACTGCGCTTCTGTTAGTGACCACATGGACCACGACACTGTGCTCCTTTTAGTGACCACACGGACCACGGTGCTGCACTCCTTTTAGTAACCATAGGCAGCCTGTTCAGTGTGTCTGGGAAGCAAGAGGAGCTGAAGCCCAGCAGAAGCTCCAGCTCACAAAATGGGTGATATGCAGATATGGCCATGATCCCACATTTAGGCTCGCGTATGTAAAGTCAAACGCTGTTACTGGTGCTTAGAGACTGAGAAAGTCTGCAATTTGGGCAAAGAGAAAAGTACAGATAGCAAATCTCTCAGCTGTGTTTTGAAGCAGACACAGGGCAGGGGACTGGGGTCCCCAGGGCAAAGTCTGCGTTTTTTAATTCTCAGATGGCATCTTGCATGACCAGACTTCTGAACCTCAGAAGTGTAACTAACTGCTTCAAAGGCACTTATTCTGTTTATAAAACAAAATTACAACATTTTCTTATTGCTTTATGGTTGTTTCCTATTGCTTAACAAAAAATAGCACACTTAAAAATAAGTAGTAGTTAATGATTACTGTACAAAGTAAGAGTAGTGGGCAAAAAACCAATGGTGGGAGGCTGAGGCCAGAGGATCCCTTGAGCTCAGGAGGATCCCTTGAGACCAGGCTGAGCAAAAGCAAGACCCATCTGTGCTAGAAATAGAAAAATTAGCTAGGCATTTTGGCAGGTGCCTATTTTTTCAGCTACCGGCGGGTGGTGGTGGTGCAGGAGTGAGGCAGGAGGATTGTTTGAGCCCAGGAGTTTTAGGCTACAGTGAGCTATGATGACTTCAACACTCCAGCATGGGTGACAGTGTGAAACTCTGTCTCCAAAAAAGAAAAAAAGGCTAGCAGTTAACATGTATTTACAACCAAGAGCCTACCCCAATTCTGCATTATTTTAGTCATTAAAAATGCCAGGATACAAAAATCTAAAAGGGCTGGGCTGGGCTGGCCATGGACCCATGACAAGGCCCCTGGAAAAGGAGGCAGGAAAGAGTGGGCACAGATGTGGGGAGCGCTGGCACCTGGGGAGCCCCAGCCTGGACATTGCACTAATGTGTGTAACTCAGTTTGCTGGAAGTAGACAGAAAACATAGACAGAAGGGCTGCAGGTTACATTCATGAACTACATGTGGCAGTATTTCTCAGTGTCAGGGTGATCAATACAGTAATAATCAATCACAGATTTTAGAAACTTAACTAGAACAGCTAGAGGGGGAAATATGTTAGAAAGTTGTTAATTGTGAATTATTTTGTTATTATTTCACTTATTATATAAATTGTTATTTATTCCATGCCCTCTACATACAAAGTGAAGGGAACAGGTTTGCAGATACAGAGATACAAAATATAAAACACAACTAATACAAACTATGAAACATAACTGGCACATTGAATACTCACAGTATACCAGGATACATTCTATATGATAGATGTAAAAACCCAGTTGCGTTTCATATTTTGTATCTCTGTATCTGCAAACCTACCTCCATGATTAAATGGCCACTAGGAGGCTATCTAGAAAAGGCAGCCGCTGAGCTGGATGTGAGCTTGAATAGACCTTATCCAGCTGGAAAAAAAAAAAAGGCTGAGGTTCTTCTAGATAGCAGCAGGTTTGGAAAGACATGGACAGACTTGGGGAAAGGGAGGAGACCTGCAATTGCTTTAACAGAGTGGCATGGTAGGTTCCCAGGGGAGGGAGGGAGGCAGAGGGTGGCTGGAGGTTTAGACCAAGGTCAGTCCATGAAAGACTTCTACCTAAAAGCAGCCAGAAGAATGTTCCAGGGACCCATGCCTGGGGCAACATGATGGGGTTTGTGTTTTAGAAAGATTTCTTTAGTGACAGAATTGGGAACAAGTACTTGTACAGGACTGGATTTTCTTTTATTAATTGTATGTATATATAGCTACACATTTTAATTGCAATATAATGTACATAAAATTTAGTGCACAAATCTAATGCACAATTTGTTGACTTTTAAGTGCATGCACAAGTGTGCCCACCATCGAGGTGCAGCTTCAGGCAGTATCCACTCCCTGAAGGGGATCACCACCTTTCTGACTCTGTTATTCCCTCTGTTCTTTACACCTGACCATGACAGTCATGGAAGTGTAATGACCCAGCACGCATTCATTGATGTCTGGCTTCTTTTGCTCCATATTTTATCTGTGAAATTCATCTATGCTATTGCATGTAGCAGAGGTACTCTCTTACTGCTGTATGGAATTTAACCCATTTTTCCCATTGGTGATATTTTGGTTACTTCTAGGTTTTGGCTATGGTCCATAATGTTGCAAAAAAAAAAAAAATTTACATGTATTTTTGATGGAATGTATATTTATTTTTCTTGGATATAAATTTAGGGGTACATCTTTTGTATTTACTTGGATGGAACTGAAACATATTCTTCTTAGTAAAGTATCACTGGAATGGAAAAATAAGTGTCCAATGTATTCAATACTAATATGAATCCAATATATAATCAACTACACACCGACAGGAAAGAAAAACACAAGTATAGTCTAGTGAGGGGGCAGAGAGGAGAGAAAGGGTATGGGGAGGAAGGAGGGTGATTGGCGGGATCTCACCTAACGTGCACAGTGTGAGGGTGTTCAGCATGCCCCCCGGGAGAAGGACTCTACTACAACTAGAACTTTACCTTAGAGACAGAAACAATGTAACCTAAACATCTGTACCCTCACATTAATCTGAAATAAAAATTAATTAATTAATTAATTAATTAAGGGGTAAAATTGTTAGGTTGTTTTGTAGAGTAGACAGCTGTTTAGTTTTAGTAAATATGGCCAAATATTTACTTCTGCAATAGTTTAATCACTTTATACAGCACTAGCCATAAGGGAAACTATCTGTGTCTACACTTGTAGATTTTGTCTATATCCTTGCCAGCCTTACACAGCATCTCTATGTTGACAACTTTGTGGGCTTTAAGGACTCTGATCAGCCTGTGCTGGTGTATCTTCTCTTACCCTGGTCTGCAGTCTGCATTTCCCTCATGAGCTACTATGCCAAATATTCCTCTTATGTTTATTGGCCATTCACATGTCTGCTATTGCCATGTTGCAAATACGTTCTCTCAGGCTTGGCTTTTTATATTCTTTCAATAGTACGGCTTGGTTTTTTATATTGTTTAGAAACACAGCTTCTTAATTTTAATGGAGTCCATTGTAATGGATCTTTTTGTTGTCTTATTTAAAACTAGTGAACTCATGAAAAGATTCTTTTATGCTTTTTTCCAGAACAGAAGTTCTCAAGCTGTAGGTCTCGACCCACAAGAACTGTATTAAAGGGCCATGGCATTAGGAAGATTGAGAACCACAGCATTATTGTTTTACCTTTCACATTTATGTCTCTGGTACATCTTGACTTAATTACTAATTAATTATTAATTGAGAACAGTGTGAAGTACGTGTTAAGTGCATGTTGTCTCCTTCAGTGCCATTCATGAAAAAGACCATCACTTCCCTTTGGTGTGTATTGACTATCTAGGAAAGAGGTGATTTAGGCCTGAACTAAGGAAGTGTTAAGGATGCAAAGAATAGAACACATTTAATCACTTAAAGAGATACAGGTTACTGCACTTCATTGGTGATTCCTGGTCACTTTCCAGGAATCAAAGGTGACACAGGGTTTGCTGTGGGCAGCTGTGCTGATCCTCTGTCAGCTGGAAAGATGGGCAGAGCTGGAGGAGGGGGCAACTGCAGGACCAAACAGAGAAGACCTCAGTTTGGACAATTTAATTTAAAGCCTTCGGTAGGAATGCACTTTGCTGGCTGCATGCCAAGTAGGTTTAACAAGTCCAAGTGAGATTCACCCAAAATAGAAACAAAACTTACAGCATTGGAAAGACAGCATTGGCATAGGGACCATGGATCTTACGATAAAATTAGCAAAATCTCCCCATTCAAGATCAGCTCAGAAACAACAGACTATTACAAAGATAGTAGACAGAAATCCTTCCAAGATTATGCAATTACTGCCTGGGTACAAATTACACATCGTGTAAATTGCTACTGAAAAGGTAGGGAGTTGGGGGGGAGTGGCATGTAACAACGTTTAATGAGATGGAAAAAAAATGTGCTGAGTGTGGTAACACAAGCCCACAGAGGCTGTTGTGTGAATAAAAATCCTGAAATGAGATTGCAAAGGGGACCTCATTCCCATGGTGGCAGCCTTCTCCATGGCTCTGGAATCCTCGCCGGCCACCTTGGCCGGCCACTCCCCACTGCATGGTAGCTTTGCTTTCGTGTCTATTCTGAGCTGGGAACATCGGCTCTGTCAGGAACAGATAGCACATGGGGTCTTCTGACAGGAGAGATGAGAGATGATGATTAACCCACAAAAGCCTGAAGACTGGATGCACAAGCAGCTGTCATTCCAAGAGACCAGCATCCCATTAAGGGATGTTTATCATGTTTATTTTTGAAACACAAGCTCAATTCCAGTTTCACTGTTATAATAAATGCTTTTAAATAAATCTTTTATTTGTAAATCTTTTTCTATACCCAAGTTCCATTTTATAGACTAATTTGATCAGAACTGATTTATGGAGTGTTTTGCTTTATTCTTTCAATAAATAATTATATAAATGTGATGTAAATATATGAGTTGACCACTGCCTTCTTTTAAATGAAAAATTTTTCACTCAGTGGCCTTTATGAAAGGTGGTAAGACAGATTTCATTTGGGAGGACACCATGCCAACAGGTATAGGGATACTGCCACTGCCACGGGGCCTCGCGGTGGACGAGTCCGTGTGAGGTGCCGATCAGCTCCCTTGTGCTGACCTCAGCAGGGGTGTGTGTGTTTAGGGGGTTCATGTTGACTAAACCGCTGGGGAAATGCTTAGGAATTACAAGGCTTGGTGGGAGGCCTTCACACAACAATGATCAAAAAATTATATTGAACACATGCAGTAGTGAGTCATGTGGGCAGGTCAGGTGACCACACTCTGACTGACCAGCTGGCATGGCCTGGCCACCACTGCCCATAGACGGGAGGCCTCAAGGTCTTCATAGACATCTGGGTTTCTCTGCGGGTTTTGTGACCCCTCACAGGGGTGTTCATAGTCATTATCTCAGCAGCCTTTTGGCTTCTCTTTCTAGCATAGTTTAAGGGGTGCCTGGCAGGTGTCATCTCATCACCCCGGGCCACCACATGTGTGCTTATCACTCTGAGGGTCTGCAACCTCACTGAGGACTGAGCCACTTGTCCTAAGGGACTCCATTTTGAGACATTATTATATACCAAGGACCAATATTGGGCTTTACTCCAAATACAAAAACAAGGGAATATTTATACCCAAGCCCCAGGGTGGGGTGGGTGATGGACTACTACTGAGCAGGCACATCCCAGTGGCTGGGCATGGGGGCTCTCCTCACCTATAATCTTAATACTCTGGAGGCTGAGATGGAGGGATTACTTGAAGTCAGGAGTTCAAAGCCAGCCTAAGCAAGGAGACCCCATCTCCACTAAAAATAGAAAACTAGCCAGGCATGGTAGTTGGCATTTGTAGTTCCAACTTTTCAGGAGGCTGAGGCAAGAGGATTGCTTAAGCCTAGGATTTTGAGTTTGCTGTGACCTGTGACACCATGGTGCTCTGGTCTGGGCAGCAGAGTGAGACTCCATCTTAAGAAAAGAAAAAGGAAATGTGACAGCTGTGGGGGCTCCTGCCAGACCACTGGACAGAATGCTGTCAAGGCAGGCCAAGGGAGGGAGGCAAAATACCCTGGCTGTATCCAGTTAGCCTTTATTTTCATTCCAGTGCCAGGTAGTTGTTTCTGGGTGTTGCTGAGCCTCTTGAGAGTTGCCACTGGGGACAGAGAGTGACAGATGGAATGGAGGAGCTATAGTGTGAGTGAAGTGTCTGGCTGGGCTGGACAGATACACAGAGGGGCAGGGGCTTCAGGAGGCACATGTCAAAGGATTCACGGAAATGGAGAGAAGACTACAGTGGTAAGCAGAGGAGGGAAAGAGGCACTGGAAAGGGAGTGGGCAGCCAGTTGGAGAGCTTAAGTTTCCAGAGAGGCCACTGAAGTTCCTCAGCAAAATCATGCCCCAAACGGGCAATGATACAGCCAAAGCTGTCAGAGCTGCAGCCTGCAGGGAGCTGGAGGGGTCTCCACAGACTCAGAAGTTCCCGAAGGAGAAGCAGGACCAGGGAGCACAGACCTCACACAGAGGCAGGAAGATCTTCTAGCCAGGGAATTAGGGTGTGCGCCCTCTTTGAGAAAAAAGTAGCCAGGAAGGATTTTCTGAACCAGGAGTTGGGGGATACATATCAGCCTACTCTGGATAAAGAGCAGGAGGAAACACCTCCACCCAGCAGATCTTTTTCTAAAGAAGCCAGGGACTAGACTTGAATTCAGCTTCAGAGCATATACCAGGAGATTGTAAGAATCCAATCTATCCTTCCTATGCTTCAAGGGACATTCACTGGAGCACCAGTTCATGAGTTGGAACCACCAGCATGTCCCTGATTAGTCAGTCAGGAGTCGAGGCAAAGGCAACTTTTATAGGTGCACTCCTAGGGTCCATGACGAATCCTATCCACATCACAACATTGTTAAAAAGAAAATTCATTATGCTTGTTAAAGAGTGTAAGGTGGTTTTAACTCAAGGGGTACCATTGCAATAAAGACCCTGCTATGGGGCTTTGTAAGAAGGAGAGAGATTGAGCTGAACTCTGAATATGAGGACAAGTGGAGTTTATAGCCAAGGAGCAGCCTAGGGTCTATAGATGGAAAATTGGTAAGAAGAAATATCAGAGGTAGGAAACTCTTGCCAGGCCCCCTTAGTAGAATTCTTGCAGGAGACAGGCCAACATGTCAGGCTCTCCAGGGTCATCAGAAGAATTAGCTAAAGGTGATGATGCCAAGGGTGAGGAGTTTGCTCTAAACTGATGTAGGAAGATTCTTGCTCAAATTGAATTCCATAGATTCTATAAGGACAGCCTGGGAAGCCCCAGGTCAGAGCTAATAAGAAAGGACTCCTAGGAACCTGAATCAAGTTTGGTCAAAAGACAAAGTTTTTGTCATTTCATAGTTTTCCCCTTTAAAACTGGGAAATATTTTATCTAAAAAGTAAATAAATTACTTCAATTTATTTTGGTTATAGCAATGTTTTTATACTTAAAGTTCCTTTTATTCTGTTACATAAAACTTATAATTATAGCCTGAAGAATAAAATCCTGGGGAGGAAATACTCAAGCAGCGGGAGTGACTGTGGCCACAGTAGGTGGACTTGCCAGGCAGCTGGTGCTCTGCTCACTCTGAGTCCCACTTACTCTTGGTGTTTGGAAAAGGACAAAGTTGAATTATTTCTATTTTTGCTTTTTTAAGTTTTTAGCTAATTCTTCCTTTGCACTAAGGCATATTCTCCTATGAACTAGTAAAACTAATATTTACCCTAAAGATTTTGATGTCAGTCAATTCTTTACAGCATTATTAAGTTTTAAAATATTTGCTTAGTAACATAAACAGGGAAGAGGAATGCTGATGGAAAGGCTTCAAACCCACGGCCAAGAAACGCTGAGCACTTGTTGGGAGCTCCAGTTCCTGGTCACTCAGCTTCACCCTGTCACAGTGCCTGACAATTAAAGAAAAAAAATAGGAGTTTTTACATCAATGCCTAGGATTTCTCTGAACCTGATATTCATACTAACAGGAAGAAAAGCTACAAACTAGAATAAATACGTGCAAACATTTTCTCCTTTCATTCATAAAACGTGGGTTTTGCCAATACTTTAAAAATCCATACATACAAACTGTTGGAGGAAGCTATGCTGGCCTGCTTTTTATTTATCCCAGGTGACTTGGGGTAATTGTATAACCTATTTGATACTATTTTCCCCTTGAAAAGCATAGTTTCTCTTGAAGGTAGCATTCATTTCTGGAAGGCAAACTAATGTGAAATCCTAAGACCTCACTGACTTAAAGGACCCTCCTCTTAGCCAAGGATACCCTAGAGAAACCCTAAAACTGAGTTCCGGGTCATGATGGGGTAGGAGGCCAGACAGGCCTCATTCTACCCCCTCCCTTGTTCATTGCCATCAGCTTGCTTTCCTAAGGGCTTTTCTTGATCAGAATCCAATTTCCTGATCCAGAGCAGCATTCTTTCCTGATACGAGACCTCCAGAATGGAATGGGTTTAGGGTTTTCCTGTCCTCTGCTTCACCTTTTGAGATCCAAAAGCTCCTATTTTCTGAACATGGACCCCACAAAGGGGCATAAGGTTCAATTGTGCATGCACATGTTTCTCCTTTGATAAATATTCATGAGTCCTCCTATAGCTTGTTAAATATTGAATATGTACATTTGGCCACCATACTCAGCATAAATTCCTGTTCCCATTGTCCCTCCCTCAAAGCACATGTTCCTAGCTTCTGTCTGGGTTCTGCTTTCCAGCCTGCTAGAATGGCCACCTACAGGCTGCAACCCTTTATGAGAAATAGAGCTCTCCTTTCCAAATTCATGAACCTCTCATTTTCTTCAGCTAACAGGAGCATTTTCTCAGGCATTTACCTTAAATAGATGAATAACCTTCTCTTTATTTTGTAAAATATTGTGGTAAAATATGCATAACATAAAATTTACCATTTTACCCATCTTTTTGCGCGTAGTTCAGTGGCCTCAGGTCTGCTCTCCATGTTGTGGAACTGTCACCACCACATCTGGAGCTTTTGCATCTTCCTCAAGGGAAACTCTGTGCTTATTAAACACGGCCTCCCCTGACAGCTCCCCGCCAGACCCTGGCATCCACAGTGTCACCTCTGTCTCTATGAATTTGACTACTTTAAGGTACTGTATGTACGTGGAGCCACACAATATTTGTCCTTTTGTGATGGGCTCATTCCACTTAAAATAATGTCTTCAAGGTCTATCCATGTTAATGTAGATGTCAGGGTTTTTCTTTAATTTTTTAAAAAAGTATAAATACTATGGAAGTAAGCACACCTAGCCCAGAACAGAAACAAATTTCAGTATAGAACGATAAGTAGTCAGAAAAAATAAAATAAAATAAAAATGAGTTTCTACTTCCCCCAAATTTTAAAGTGAGATTTTTAAAACTCAGGGTATCAGCAAGAAGGTAAAAATAAAGGTTTCTAAAGTTTTCTTAGAAGCCTTTCTATTAGGAGTGAGAAATACTGAAAGACAAAATAAATAGTACTTAGCCTCTCTCTTTGCTTCTCTCCAGTCAAAAAAAATGAAAATGGGATGAGAGGCTCGGCGTCTGTGGCTCAAGCGGCTAAAGTGCCAGCCACATACACCTAAGGTGGCGGGTTCGAATCCCCAGCCCAGGCCAGCCAAACAACGATGGCTGCAACCAAAAAAATGGCTGGGCATTGTGGC
>NW_003852610.1:1781921-1788175 GCF_000181295.1 Otolemur garnettii | reverse complement strand
AAAAAAAAAAAAGAAAAGAAAATGGGATGAGGGTGAAGCCAGGGGAGGAAGGGGAGATGGTGGATAGTATCTAGCTATTGTCAAGTTCAAACCATTTGACAGAATGGCGCCATCCAATGCTAATAGCTTCATTTAGTGAGTGGCCCTTCAGTTACCCGCCAGTAGGACCTTCAAAGCTGTGCCTCCATGCGTTCTGCAGAGGTACCAGGGTCTTATTGCCAAGGGCTACATAAGTGTCAAGGATCAGGACCATGCTTCATTTGCAAATTAATAGAGTGAATTTCTGACACATTTTAAAAGGGAATTTGGAAGAATTTCTGTTAAAGACAAGGAAGGACATTTATATAGCTTCTTCCATTTAATAGTTATTTTCAACTAGAACTAAGGAATTTCGAATTAAGCGTGTAAATAAGAAAACTACACTGACTAGAGCCCTCACATGGGTTTTAAAGATTTGGAGCTTTTTAACATTTCTGAGAACTCTGAAAATCCGAGGAGTTGCTTTTGAGACAGTGAGCTCAGAGATGTTCAGCAGCAGTGAACAGGGAGGCACCACTGGAGATGCCCCAGTGCTGGGCGGCTGGTGATACCTGTCCTACTTTCAGGCTCCTGGTCCAGCAACTGTCAAAGTCAAAGATGAGCATACAAATGTAACATCAGAATCATTGTTATGGTAGGGCATCCACACAGGAGGGCTTAGAAAACACTTTGCTATGCTCAAGCTTTTTCTCCTCCGGTTGGTCTGTGTTGGAACCTGGGAATCTGGCTTTCCAAAACCCCAGATAATAAGGGAACAGACTGTGCAGACTTTCTGCAGCTTTTCTCCATTCTGTGGTGCTGTGTTGCACATAGTCACCACTTAACAAGTGAACCTTGTCTCCAGAGGGTGAAAAACCTGAATTATCGAATGACAGAGCACTGGCAGAAGGGAAAAATTCTTTAATAGAAGTTGCACTGTGCTGCAATGTATGTTGTTGCGTTTCTACTGCACTGGCGTTATCTAGACAAGAATTTGAAATTTTTGAATTGTTACTGGCAGAATATTCTAAAAAAAACTTTCATATGCTGTCAAATTAAATAAAAAGACAATGAATGTATCCAGCAACAAGAAACTTGGAAAACAACTTTTAATAATAAACCCTAACTGTCAGATATAGGTTTTGAAGTCTTATGACTTGGGTCGGCAGTCTCCCTGGCCTCGTCCCACACGTCTCTACTTGAGGTGTACTAGTGACAAAGGCAGCCTGGTGACAGTTTTCAATATTTTGGCCCTTGTACATGGTGAACAAACCTGTATGATTAAAACATCTTAAAAGTTACAAGCCAGTGGTATTTCCAAAGGTCAACCTGTCTCTTGAAATCCCATTTGGATAACATTAAAAGCTATGCTGGTCGTAGTTTATTCTTGTCAGCCAGTGGGAGAAGAATACAGTCTAGCTGTGAAGGGACTCCATGTCCACAGATGGTAAGATGCTGACTTTTTTTGAAATAACAACAATTTTAGATCAAATGTTAAGTTTACACAGTGTTCAAGATAAAGCCCAGAAATTCTTTCATCTATGGCTATTCTGTTCTCATCATGTCACAACAGATATAGCCCTGAAGGTGTCCAAAGGCTTAGTATTTATTGAGTGGCATTTTGTTTCCTCCAACTCCCCATTGGGAGTAACAGGACCAGCTAATGAAATTGGCAAGAAATGAAAAATCAGTTTCTGAGGTTATGAAATGTTACAATGTGTAAGTTGTGGAGACACAGATGTACCCTTAGCTTCCCTGGGCTGATCATACAAAATTCAGTTAGGTTTAACAAATAAAATTCTGATAAGAAGATTTGAATTTTCTACAAGACTGTTTGGAGATTTTATTCCTTGAATAAGAATCAACAAGGTCTTTGATTCCCTCTCCAATTATGAAAAATCTGAAAATGTATTGTATTTGTAAAATAGACGATAGGTTGATGAAAATATATCACAAGTAATTCTTAACCATTCAGGCACCAATTATCCCCCAATCTTCACCAACTGAAGTGCTGGCACATCTGGAAAATATTTGTATCAGTTGTTATCAGGTCCCTTCGTCAAAGCCTTAGAGCGACTCCATACAGTAAATGATTGCTCACTAAATATTGCAAACTGAGTAATCAAACATAGCATATAAATATTTAATAATGAAAATATGGATTTATTAAAATGATTCAAGAAATATGCATTTTTAAACATTGTAATATTTTAAAAGTACATTTATGAATTGTGGATCTATCAGTCCATCCGTAAAATTTCTGATATGCTGACAATCTCAAGTGTATATGGAGCTCACATTGCTTTGATCTGCATACTTGAGGTTTAGCTAACATTCTCCAAATAGTGTGAGTGTGACCTGGAAATGTCATGTTTTCCTTTGAAGTTATGTGTTCTCAAAATTCATAGTTTGCAGCATGTCCAAATTAATTTGTATGTTAAGAAAATATGCAAAAGAAATGTACTTATTTGACAGACTGTCAAAGACACTGGCAAGCAACATGCACTATATGCAATAAAATGAATGATGAAGTTGGGAAAATGTCATTTAAATAGAAATATATCTTTAAAGCTTCAACATATTCTTTAAAGATTAGATTTTATCAATTACTATTATCTAATTATAAAAGCAGAAGTCATGCTCATTTGAATTTTAATGTTATACATTTGATTAGGTAGTCATGTTAAATGCAAGAATAGGAGTTTTCCTGGGAAAATAAGATCTAATATTTTTTCCAACTTTGTAAGTTTCATATCTCTTATAATAATAAAAGCTTTAAGAATATGAGTCATCTAGCTGTGTGTATATATGTGTGTGTGTTTATGTATTAGTTTAGAAAAGGTTCCACTGTTTTATTACAGGATTTTAACAGAGTTTGTCAAAATCCTCTTGGAAAATTGTCACGTATATCAGATAGCCTTAATCAACACAACAGGAATTTATCATTCATTCATTTATTTATTTATTCAATAATGGCTTGTTTCACTCACCACAGTTAATTCAATTGGCATCTTCTGCCTGGTCTCATAAAATTCTCACAGGCTCTGTGTGGGATGCTTGTAAACTTTCAGAGAGACTATGGTGCTCTTGGTTCTGCACTGGTGCTCTTGATCTTGCTGGCTGGTATTGGATACCCAGGGAATTACCCTCTTCCAGAGTCCCATTGTCTCATAAATGTGAGAGAAGCACATGGGCTTAGCATAAATAAATGTATTGTTATACAGAAATGATTATATGCTAATTTTAGATAATAAAAGTTAAAAATTTTAAACTATTTGTCATTGGAGATTAACTTTCTGTGGAGTTACACCTAGAATCAATACCCAGATCTGTGAAGAAAATGGAACCCACTATCTACAATATTATAATACAAAAGTTGAGCATGGATGACACAGTTCAGTGATGATACTTTTACAATTCAAGACATTTTGAAATGTCCTCATTTATATTCTAGACCATCACCAAGCAGTAGAAATTTCTACAAGGTTGGAAATATTTTCTATTTGCACTGTCTCATATGGTAGCTACTGGCCACACAAGGCTATTGAATGCTTGACATGCACCTAGGATAACTGAGGAACTAAATTTTAAATTGTATTTAATTTTATTAGTTTAAACTAAATAGCCACATGTGCTTAGTATCTGTTGTATCAGATAATGCCTCTCTAGACAAAATGAGCTTTTGAATCATTGGACAGTACAAAGCCAGCTATCTATAAAGCTACTGAAACCTTACTCCCGGGTTACCCACGTAACTTTAACCACATGCATACATGAAAGTAGCACCATCATAATCAAGACAGGAAACATTTGTGTCACACAGAATGTTCTCTTGTTTGTCTTTGAAATCAACTCCCTCATCTTCACTCTCAGCAAACGCTGATTTGCTTTCTATCACTATAGATTAGTATTGCCTATTCTAGAACTTCATATAAATGGAATCCTAGTTTGTTATCTTTTGAGTCTGACTTTTATACATGTATGTGTGTGTTAGCCCTTTGTTCCTATGCATTGATGAACAGCAGTATTCCATTTTACGACTATACCTCAAGTGGTTCATCTATTCATTTACTGATGGACATTTGTGTTGTTTCCAGTTCTAGGTTATTATGCATAACACGTCTATAAATAATCACTTCCAAGTAGTATGTGTGTGTGTGCAGGGACACTCTCTCACTTGTGTGTTTTCATTTGTCTTGGGTTAATACCTCAGTGTAAAATTTCTTGGTTGCACAGTAAAATATATTTTATGTTGGAAATTGTGTCAAAAAATAAGAATGTTTTCTGGTTATTGTGTAGGTAATTAAATGTTATATCCAATAATCCAGAATGCCTCCATTTTAGATATGTTTCTTTTAAAAAGTATTTCTTATGGAAGGACTTTTTCCTATACTCCATTATGAGGGTCCTCTATGGTAATGATTTGTCTTACCTGCACCTTTTGGTCTATTATGGGTTTAGATGCAGTACAAAATAGTAAAACTGAAATCACAGCACAAGGTTTGTGTTATTTATAATGTTAGTTCTCTCTGTTAAATAATATAGAAAAATTATTTTAATTGTAACATATGTATGAAGAAATTATGAAAATAATTTCATAATGTCTGAAGTATTTTCCTGGGTATCTTATAATTTCACTGACACTTTATTTTTTTATATTAAATTCTAATACAACTGGTTCATTTCCAAAGTAATAGTACTATTAAATGTTAAGCCTTCAATTAACATAGTTTTGATATAACCCGAATATATCATAACACAGAGATCAAGAACGATGTTAGACTTCAACACTGTAAGTTGGCTTTTCGCCTTTCTACAAAGGCGTCATAGATGGCCACTCTGGATCGAGGGAACAATCTCAAGAGATGCAGAAAAGATGAGTAAGTGACTTGTTGAGAAGTATCCAGGCTGTGCCAGTGACAGCAGTCTCAGTGCTTATTTATTGCAAACCCCCCTACTTCCTGGCAGCTGGCTAATTTTTATCCTAGAGATGCCTGTTTTATCTTGGCTCCCATCTTTACATGACATCATATTCAAATGCATGGGATTAGAAACAAGAAACAAAGCTTCAGCTGCCAAAAATTTAAAAACATTTCAATGGCAAACACATTCAGTACAAACTATTAAATAAACAAAATGGCTCGTCCTGCTGCAACATCAGCACTGTACTCATCGGCTGCCTTTCTGAACTCATTTTTACCTCTGCGTGTGCAGTGGCAGATGCTTCCTCACGCACATTCCTCCCTTGGGTTTTGTTTTGGACACTCAGGCAGGAAATGAGACAAATTGACTTGTCTTTCTAACGTACACAAGCCCTTTAAATAAATTCAAAGTTTTAAAGTTGATAATGCTTAAAATGTGTTTAAAATCTCCAAATAAATTTAAAGATTTAAAGTTAACAATGTTTAAAGTGTTTCCAGTTTTAAGATCCAGAACACATGGAACAGCTTCCAGAAGCTTTATGTTGCAACATACTCCTCTGAGCCACAGGCGCCGCCCCACTTATTATTCTTTACAAATAGCTAACTTATACTGGCCAAAAAGCATTAGGAGCCAGCCCAGGGAATCTCATCTCTGAGTTAGTGCACAGCCAAAAGACCTTTGCAGGACTTTGACACTTCTCTGAGTTGTTACCCCCATTACAGAAAATTATTTAAGTTCCTTCCATCCCACATTCAACTATGATTTATACGTTACTGTTTGAAAGTTTGAGTAGCAATTGCCTACTTGATAATATGAGAGAGCATGTAGATATTTGATAAAATGTGTTAACTTTTTTGTTTTGCAATTTTCAATTTGTATTTTGTAATCTGTGTTATCCCAATCCTGCATCCTTTAAAGCCCCTGCCCTTGCCCTTAAAAAAAAACAAAAAGAACCATAGATGCGAGATGGTTGTGTAAGCAAAACCTAAAGGAGAGACAGACCTAAGAGAGGGCACTGGGAATAAAAGGGATTTTGACACACAGTCATATAATCTGTCTGAAGGTGATTTTCAAACTTTTCTAACTTTGATTTCAGGTATTATCTGATTAAAAACCTTAATTTGAATAATTAGTTCTTTTTTCTCTGTTTCTTTTTTTTCTTTCTTCCACTTTTATTCTTTCTTTTTTCTTTTTCTCTTTCTTCTTCCCTCCCTTTACTTCTTGCTTATATATTTTTCTTTCTATATCCTTTTTAATGAAATGTTTTTGGTAATACATATAACATGAAATTTAGCATTGTAACTATTTTTTTT
>NW_003852610.1:1774179-1776187 GCF_000181295.1 Otolemur garnettii | reverse complement strand
ACAGGGAACTGTAGTAGCTAGATCAGCCCTAGTTCAGCATCCTGGAACAGCCAGCGGGTGGGGGAATGGCAGCAGTAGTGCAGGGTATGCGAGTGACCAGGTCAATCCTAGTTCAGCCCCACCAGAGTAGCTTGGGGGGAGTGGAGGACTCCTTGACCATTGCCCTTTGGACACATACAGTACTAGCAAGTCAATTTGTGCCTTCCCATCCAGGGAGCCCAGAGCATCCCACCTCTGCCTGTGGGATGTATGTGGCTCTAGCAAACAGTTCTGGGCCCATCCAGAGTGGTAGACCCCTCCACCACCACCTGCAGGGTGTGCGTGGCTTTAGTAAGTGGTTCTAGGCACACCTAGCTTGGGTGCCTGGAGCGAGTAACTTTTCCCCTGGTCCCCATGGGGTGTGCGTGTCTCTAGCAAGTTGTTTTGGGTCTCCCTCGAACAGAGGACTCCTCTGCCACTGCCCACTGGATGCCCACGGCACTAGCAGGCAGTTCTTGGCCTGCCCAGAGCCAGAGCCTGGGGCAGGGATCTCTGCCACCCATGAGGCTTGTGACTCTAGCAAGCAGTTTTGGACCCACCCCACTCCATGAGGGCAAAGGGACCCACCCGGCAAATGGGTTAGTCTGGGAAGGTTAATACCTCCTTCCCCATCTTGCACCCAGTTACTCGTAATCCCCCAGGTCTGTGACCCTATTCACTCCAGTAGGCCACTGCTCCCGGGGTTTATGACTGGCAAAATCAGCCATAAATCTGAGTTTGGCAGGGGGGCCTGGCGTTTTTAAATTAGACTTCTGTCCAGCTAGGTTTCTCTGCAAGTCCTTGCATTCAGCTCCTCTGGGCAGCAGACAAATAGCAGTTTACACTCAGGTGTCAATTCTAGCCTCTACCTGCCCACTGCCTTTGTCTGAGGGGGTTTCCACCCTGAGGCTGGTACTTCACTTACAAAAGTTCTCTGTGTTTTGCCTGTGGCTGCTGTCCTGAACCTCTGCTTGCCCAGAGAGATGGGGCTGGAATGGCGCCAGTTTGCAGCTCAGGATGCCACTGTTGCTGTATTGGCCCCTGAGCCGACCTTCCTCTCCTCACGCCTGCACCACATTCAGCACAGAACAGCACCAGTCCTTTGACCCTCCACTTCTCTCAAGGAGATGCCCAAGAATCTGGACTCCATAGGTTACAAACCTCCAGACCTCAGAGTGAGTGGGTGGAGACTCCTCAGAATTCAATGTTGCAGGTGGAGAATATATATAGTTTTATACAGTTTTACAGTTTTATGCCTGGCCGGAGGGTGCCGTGGCACACCAGCGGGGGTAGGAGGTCCAGTTTTTAGGGGGTCTCTCCCGTGGGATAGAGTGGGAGGAAGTTTGAACTCTGCTCGCTTGTTTGCATGGAGTAAACTGCGAGCCCTTGTTGTGGGGGAGGGGACTCCTGTCCATTTGGTGGTGGATTTTGTACCTTTTGGTTTTGTTTTTGAGGTTGCAGCTTGCCTCAGGAAGGTTGAAGTGTGCTCTTCAATCTTCTCTCTGGGGTCTGCTCTAAACCATCAGCTAACTTGCTAAACTTCTGTCCTTTCAGCCTCCTGGATGGGAGCTTCTGTAAAAAGCTGGCTGCAGTCCACCATCTTGGCTCCACCTCCCCATTGTAACTATTTTTAAAATGCACATAATATGAAATTTAACATTTTAACCATTTTTAAGTATATTGATTAGTGCTATTAACTATGCTTCTACTGTCGTGCAGCCATAACCACCATGCATCACCATAGATCTTTTCATCTTGTAAATCTCAAACTCTTTCCCCATTAAAAAAAAAAAAGAAAAAAATTCCTGGTGGTGCCTGTGGCTCAGTGGGTAGGGTGCCAGCCCCATATACCTAGGGTGGTGGCTCAAACCCACCCTGACCAAAATGTAATGAACAAACAAACAAAATAGCCAGGTGTTGCGGCAGGCACCTGTAGTTCCAGCTACTTGGGAGGCTGAGGCAAGAGAATTGCTTAAGCCCAGGAGTTGGA
>NW_003852610.1:1751309-1774019 GCF_000181295.1 Otolemur garnettii | reverse complement strand
TATCTCATGTAAGTAGAATCCTACAGTTTGTGTCATTTTTGACTGGCTTATTTCACTTAGCATCCTATGATCAAGATCCATCTATATAACAACAGGTTATATAGAATTCTATATATATATAGAATTTCTTGCTTTTTAAAAGTTGAATGTTAATATAATGTTTATGATGAAGTATAGCTCTTCAATATGCTAGCATAGGAAAAACTGGACAAGTGGTACAGAGGATACCTTCATATTATTTCTTACAACTGTGTGTAAATCCATATTTATCACAAATAAAAAGTTTAATTAAAGCAATAAAATGGTTGAATGACGTTCTATTGTATGGATATACCACATTTGATTATCCATTCATCTGTTTGATGAAGACTGAGTTGTTCACATGTTTCAGTTACAGTGAATAGTGGTGAAGTGTTTACAGTTATAAGTATCTGTCTTAGAACCACTTCTCTATACCATAAGTTTTAGTATCTATTGTTTCATTTTTATTCATATGTAAGTGTTTTATAACTTCCCCTGTGACTATTTTTTCTGTAATTTATCATATATGTAAGAGTATGTTGCTTATTTTCCACAAATTTGTGAATTTCTAAATTTTCCTTCTGCCATTTATTTCTAATTTCATTCTGTTGTATCCAGACAAGGTACTTTGAATGACAGCTATCCTTTTCAATTTTTTAAAATCAGGCCTAATTTGTGGCCTACCATGAGGTCTAGCCTTGAAAATGTCCCATGTGCACTTAAGAAGAAAGTTCTGTTTTTGTCAGGTAGAGTGTCCTGTATATGTCTATTAGATCTAGTTGACCTAATGTGTTGTTCAAATCCTCTGTTCCTTTACTTATGTTCTGTCTAGTCATTCTGTCCATTTGTGCAAGTGTGGTATTGAAGTCTCTAACTATTATTAAAGATTCTTCACTCCCTTCAATGCTGTAAATGTTTACTTCATATATTGTAAAGGCCTGTTATTAGGGGTATATATGCTTATAATTATAATTATCTTCTTGTTATATGGAAACTTTTATTACTATTATCTACAGTTTTTCTTTGACTGATATTAGCATAGTTACCTCTACTTTCTACTCATTAGTATTTGCATGAAATTCTTCTCTATTTTTTCACTTTCAACCTATTTGTATCTTTAGATCATAAGTGAATCTCTTGTAAACAACATGTAGATGGATCATATTTTTTTTTTAAAATTCATTAAATCCGTGTCATTTGCTATTTGTTTTCTACATATTTCTCAGCTTTTCCAGTATTACTAATATCTTTCATCTTAAGTTGACTTTTAGCAATAAAATATTTGAAATCTCTTTTCATTTCCTTATGTGTAAATTCTATAGTTCTTTCTTTGGTGGTTCCCAGGAGGATTTCATTTAACATCTTAAAGTTATAGCACTCTAATTTGAATTTTTACCATCTTAATTTCAATAATGAAAAAACCTCTGCCCCCATATAGCCATCACCATTCCTTTTTAGTTATTGATATCATAAACATACATCTTTATACATAATGAGTCAAAAAATGTAATTTTCTAAAATGAATTAGTGTCTTATATTACACAAAAGATGAGAAGAAATCAAAGTTACAATAAAACTATCTTTTATGCTAATAATTTCAAAAATATTCATTTTTTAAGTCATAAAAAATTAGAGCAGCTGATTTTTTTTTTTTCTTTTGGCTGGGCCAGGTTTGAACCTGCCACTTCTGGTACATGGGGCCAACGCCCTACTCCTTTGAGCCATGGGCACTGCCTGAGCAACTGATGTTAAAATAACAACCAGAGATGCTGGCGTGGATATGGAGAAAAGGGAACACTTCTACACTGCTGGTGGGATGCAAGCTAATATGTTCCTTTTGGAAAGATGTCTGGAGAACATTTCTTAGAGAACTAAAAATTGACCTGCCACTTGATCCTGCAATTCCTTTATTAGGTATATATCCAGAAGACCAAAAATCACATTATAACAAATATATTTGTATCAGAATGTTTATTTGAACCCAATTTGTAATTGCCAGGTCATGGAAGAAGCCCAAGTGCTGATAAATCTACTAATGGATCAATAAACTGTGGTATATGTACACCATGGAATACTATGTAGCCATAAAGAAAGATGAAGACTTTACCTCCTTCATGTTCACATGGATGGAACTGGAAAATGTTCTTCTTAGCAAAGTATCACAAGAATGGAAGAGAAAGTATCCATCGTACACAGCACTATTATGAAACTAATTTATAGCTTTCATATGAAAACTATAACCTAATTATAGCCTAAGAATATGGGGAGGGGGAAGGGAGAGGGCAGGGGAGGGGAGTGGATGGGTGGAGGGAGGGTGATTGGAGGAATCACCTCTATGGTTTATCTTACAAGGGTACAAGTGAATGTGAATCTTTCTAAAAGTAGAATATAAATGTCTTAACACAATCACTAAGAAAATGACATAAAGGCTATGTTAACCAGTTTGATGAAAATATTTCAAATTCTATATGAAAACACCACACTGTACCCCATGATTGCATTAATATACACAGCTATCATTTAATTAAAAAAAGAAAAAAAATTAGCTTTTATAATTGCTCATGCAGTTAAAACATTTACTGAGATCTTGACCTTTTCATAAAGCTTAAAGTTATTTTCTATTTAGAATCCTTTCCTTCAAATTGCAATTTATTTCTCCTCCCCTTTCTCATGTATCATCCTTCCTCCTCATCCTCACACCCCTCTTACCCCTCATCCATCCACTTCTTCTCCTCCTTCTCCTCATCCTCTCTCTTTTTTTTTTTTGAGAGGGGATCTCACTACATTACCTAAGCTAGAATTCAGAGACTATTCACAGGTTTACACTGAAGCCCCAAACTCTTGAGCTCAAATAATATTTCCACCTCAGCCTCTCTTAAGTAGCTAGGACTACAGGTGCATATTGCCATAACCAGCTTAGGTTACAGGATTTCTTTCAGCATTTCTTCCAGTGAGGACCAGTACTCATGAACCTCCGCAGTTTTTGTTTATCTGGGAATGTTTTAGTTTCTCTTTCACTTTTGAAGAATAACATCAGAAATAGTATTCTTAGTTGACAGGCTCTCTTTTTTTTCTTTTCAGCATTTTCTAAAACATTGGCCTTCTTTATTGTGTGTGTCTAGAAAGTTTCTGATGAAAATTTTGTTGATAACTTGATTGATGATCCTTTGGATATGATTAGTTGTTTCTAGTTCCTTTCAGGTCTCTCTCTTTGTCTTTCAATAATTTGTGTGTATCTTTGAGTTCCTCTTACATTCATTAAGCTTTTTGGATATTTGTCTTCATAACTTTTATCTAATTTGGGAAGTTTTGGCCATTGTTTCTGCAAATATTCTCTTTGCCCCTTTCTCTCTCTCTTCTCTTTTTGTAACTCTCATAATGGAAAGATTGATCCACTTGATGGTATCCCACAGTTCCTTAGACTTTGTTGCCTATGCTTTCATCTGTTTTTCCTTTCTGTTCATCTGACTCAAAAATTCAATTGTTTTATCCTCAACTTCCTATTTTTCAGTCTACCTGCTCAAATTTCTCTTTGAATCTGTATAGTGAATTTTTTTCTCAATTATGTTTCAGTTCCAAAGTTTCTTTTTGGTTTCTTTTTAGGTTTCCTACATCATTATCATCATAAGAGTACATATGATTAGCCTACATTGTTTAGTTTTATAAGGTAAAGTCCAAGTTATAATTGAGTCCTTCACCAAGAGATGTGTCCTATACCCCTACACTGTAACAGATAGATGGAAGCTTACTGAACTCCCTTATTCTTCTTGAATTTAATTGTGTTTTTTTCTCATGTTAGCCTATAGTTTCTACTAGTTTCAAATTAGTATTCAATATGTGGGATACTTGCTTTTCTATTTTTTATTTTTGCAGTTTTTGGCCAGGGCCAGGTCTGAACCCACCACTTCCAGTATATGAGGCTGGTGCCCTAATCCTTTGAGCCACAGGTGTCACCCCACTTGCTTTTCCTTTTTTGAGATACTTTACTAAGGAGAATGTTCTTCAGCTCCATCCAAGGTAATACAAAAGATGTAAAGTCTCTGCATCTTTTATGACTGAAATAGATGTGTACATGCACTATAGTTATTACATTCATGGGTTTATGGATACATCAATTGTTTTCATGTCATTATGCTTATGAATTGTGCAGCTATATATATTCAAGAGAAAATGTCCTTGTGATTTTTTTTCTTCTGGGTAAATACATAGCAATAGGATTGCATGATCAAATGGAAGGTCTACTTTTAGCTATTTGAGGATTCTCCATACTTCTTTCCAAAAAGGCTGTATTAGTTTGCAATACAACCAAAGTGTATAAAAGTGTTCCTTGTTCTCCACACCAGTGTGTAGCTTTGGGACTTTGTGATGTGGGTTATTCTCACTGACATTCTCTCAGTGTGCTGGGAGAACTGGATAACCACATGTAAAAGACTGAAACTGGACGTGCACTTCTCACAGCTTGTAAAAATTAACTTTTATTGGATGAAATATGTGAAATGAAAAATAAAATTCTCTAGAAGAAAGTGTGTAGTAAAATTCTAAATGATATTGGCCTGGGAAAAGATTTTATAAAGACCTGATTGGCAATGCAGTAACAACAAAAATAAATAAATAGAACCTGATTGAGTTAAAAAGTTTCTATACAGCTGAGGACACAATCAACAAAGACAACCTTCAGAATGGGAGAAGATATTCACATGTAACAAATCTGAAAAAGTGTTAGTAACCAGAATCTACAAATAAACTCAAGCAAATCAATAAGAAAATAGCAAACAACCCCATTAATCATTGGGCAAGAGTCATGAACAGAACTTTCTCCCAAGAAGATAGATGGATGGCCTATAAACAATGAAAATGCTCATAATCCCTAATCATTGGAGAAATTTCTACATCTTTGTATATTTCCATTTTGTTCATACATTCTTTTCATAATGCTTTCCATGTCTTCCTTTAATTACTTGGCCATCTTTAAAATAATTGTTTTAAAATCTTTGCTTATTATTTCTACCATCTGGTATTTCTCAAAGATAGTTTTTGTTGATTTAATTTTCAAAGGAATATACATATTTCATATTTTTTGTATGCTGCTATGGACTGAATGTGTCTCCCCATAACTCATATGTTGAAACCCAATATGATAGTAATTGGAGGTGAGGCCATTGGGTGGTGATTAGGGTTAGATCAGGTCATAAGGGTGGGGCCTTAATGGTGGGATTAATGCCTTATAAAAAGAGAAGTGACACACGATCTCTCTCTCCAACACATAAGTGTACAGGAAGAGGTATTCCACTGCAAACCTGGAAAAAAGTCTTCACCAAGAGCTCAAGCATACCAGTATCCCTCATCTTGATCCCTCTACTCACCATCAGAACTAAATGTTTTTTGTTTAAATATCCAGTCTATGGTTATTTTGTTATGGAAGCTTGAGCAGATTGAGACATATGCTTTGTGATTTTTTTTTTTTAAAAACAAGACATTTGAACCAAATAATATGGTAACTCTGGAAACTAGATTACCATCTATTTCCACATCAACAATCAGCCTGACATGTTAATGTGATGTTTTCTTGGGACTTTCTGAACCTATGCCTTTCCCAGAACTTGCATCATTGACTTCCTAAGTTCCTCTGTATATATAGATGTTTTATAATGCCCTAGGCTTTAATGTGTGGCTCCTAAAATAGGAAATAAATGGAAAAATAAACATGGGCACACACAAAAAAATGATAAAAGAAAAATATATAGTGGCCCTTAAATCCCACAGAAGTCATTTTAGCTCTATGGGGAGGAGCTTAATAAAGTGGGGAAATCTATCTGCCCACCTCTGTGATGAGAAGAAGAATCAGTGATAAGAACATAGAGCCCCGAAATTTGCAGAAGAGAGTCCTTTTTGCCCACCCTGGCTCCAGCAAGTTGTGTGCAGACTTCTCTTAGAATATGTGTATAGCTTCATATCCAGGGCTAGAGTGGAGGATGGGTAGCTGGTGCTGTAATAAGAGTTGTTTTGATGAAAATTAACCACAGTTTACTACTGGAGCCTTCCCTTGGAAGTTGCAAGCCATGAAATAGACTCCAGAATTCCAAAATAGCTACATGTAATACATTTTGGGGAAATGATGGATTTTTGGTTTTTCCTGTTTCATCATCTTCCCAGAATCCTTCCACATTTGCTTTCTTTTTGAAGCACTTTCTTCTTTGGTTTCAGTTCCCGGTCATACTGCTGGCCTCCCTATCGTGAGCTTCATTCACTTGGTGCCCATGTTTTGGGTCGAGATCTGATCTGATTACATCCCTAGAGTGAATCAATGAGACTGAATAAATACTTTCTGTCATCCAGTTGATGAAGACAGATTAGCTTTCCCAGGGCCTCATTACAGTCCTATTACTTTTGTTTCTGTGAATACAGATTTCTGGTGTGTCTTTTATGCAGCTTATAAAACAAGAGAAAGTTCAAGTAGTTATTCTTCAATCTAGCTTCCAAGCAAACATACCTGAAAGACAGATGAGGCAAATGCAGCAGCAAAACAACAAAAAATAAGCAGAAAATCAAGATAAATGGTAAAAGACTTTGAAAAAATTAAGTCTAGTTTCTTCAAAACACTTTCTCTGAAGACTCCTTGGCCTCTCTACTATATTCCAAATATATGCTGGAGACTCTGTGTACTGAGAATACAGCAACAATCCATAGATGCTATTAACAGAAGTTCTAAATCTTTCTAAAAGTAGAATATGAACGTCTTAACACAATAACTAAGAAAATGACATGAAGGGTATGTTAACCAGTTTGATGATAATATTTCAAATTGTATGTGAAAACACTACACTGTACCCCAGAATTGCATTAATGTACATAGTTATAATTTAATAAAAAAAATAGGAGTTCTAAGGAAACAGAAGTTATCCATCTCTCTCTCTCTCATTTGTCTGTATATCTCTGTATCTCTGTGTGCATGTGTGTATTAAGAGAGAAAGACAGAGAGACAGAGAGAGATTTTAAGGAGTTGGTTGGTTCACGCAGTTGTGAGGCTGGCAAGCCTAAGGTCCATAAAGCTGGCTGGCAGGCTCAAAGTTCTGATAAAAGTGGATGCTACAGGTTGACTATTAATTCTGAAGACAAGCAGGGTAAAAAATCAGGCTGGGCTTCTGTGTTTCATGAAGAGAGTTTCTTCTTCCTCTAGTAACCTCTTTCTTTGTTCTTAAAGTCTTCAACTGATTTGGTGAGGCTCACCCACATGGTGGAAAATAATCTCCTTTACTCAAAGTAATTGAATCTGTAACTATTGATTGAAATAGCTAAAAATATACCTTTATTAGTGATTGCCCAAACGACTGGGCACTATAGCCTAGCCAGTTGACACATAAAATTAACCAACCGAGGGCTCATAAAAAGAACAAACAAAAACCTAAAAGGGAACTGAAAATACTACCATAAGGGACAGATAAGAATAAAGCAAATACACAGAATGTTTACAATTTGTGTATCTAGGTGGAATCTGTATGCATTTTCGTTGTGCTATTCTTGTGTGTTTTGTCTAGGTAGGTTTGAAATTTACTAACATGATGTTTTTAGGGAAGAGAGACATTGTAGGAAATACATGCAGTAAAGTGTTGGTAGCTTTGCACATGCAGATAAGACTAACTAGTGCATTTCATTGAAATAAGAACAATGATCAGGAAATGCTCCCTTAAGAGTTGAGTCTTGCAGGGCAAATGGGGATGGCAGAAGCAACTGGAAATAGGCTTCTTCATCATTTTGATATGGGACGTGTGGCACCCCAACGTGGAGCTGGAGGGGGCGGAGAGGATGCCTCTGCCTTGGCGGTGTTGGTGTGGTGGCGGGGGTTAGAGGAACCAGCAAGCTGGAGGGTAGGCAGACCCCCACCAGACTCTGATAGCCAGAGGGGCCAGACAACAACTGGGGAGACACCAGCACCTTAGGTTTCCCTCCTCTTGCACTTGGGGCTGAACAGGGAACCCTCCCCCCCATTGCCTAGGCCTGGTCAATTTCATGTAAGTTTCCTAGGTCTGGGAATAAAAGGGATTGTAGCCATTCATTCACCACCCAGACATGCTAAAGGTAACTACAGAGGGCCCCATGTGACTACATATACCCCTAGACAAATAGCCCAGAGTCAGTGGGACAGAGAGAGAGAGAGCTTTTCTCTCCTGACTTGGGTTTTCTCTCCCTGCTGGGAGCTTTGGTTTTTGTATTCTTTTCTGTAACTAAATCCTGTCTTACCACTGATCTGTAGTCCATGGATTCATGCTTCGAATCACAGAGACCAAGCACCTACTGAAGATGAAATTCTAGTATCAATTTGATCACACTGAACCATGGTTAAAGAGCCTGAGATTCTCTGTCCTTGAAGAAAGACTGACTAATTCCTGACATTCAACAAGAAATACTGCTCACTAAACAAGTATGCTGTTCACTGAGTATGTGTTATATTCCTGGCAGATAGAAGAGTCCTTGGTATCTCTGAATGATACTGGACAGGTGGGCCCCAGCTAGCTCAGCTGAGTGGGGCTGGAGGACCTGCCGCCTCCGTCTTTGTGGTGTTGGTGGCAGCTCTGCCGGCAGTTGAAGTTGGGGGGGGGGAAGAGCTTCCCTCCCACAATGAAGACTCCAGTAGCCAAAGGAACCCTACAGGAGGGAAAACACCGGGACCATGCTACTTCCTCAGGTGGACTTCTGGCAATTCCTCCAATGCATTCCTGATTGGTCCATTTTCAAAACCTACTTATGATTGGGCTGTTTTCAAGACCCAAAAGCTCATTGAACAATTGCCCCTATATAAGCCCCTAAGCAAAGAGCCCAAGTGCAGGTCTCAGGAGAAAGATCAGAAGAGCAAGGAGGTTTGGCTCTGTAACATTTGTATCCTGCTCTATGAGATTTGCCCTTTTGTAAGTGCTGTAAACACTTGTATCCTGCTTTGCAAGGAGGTTTGGTCCTTTGTAAGAGCTATAACACTTGTATATAAACCTGTCTTACTACTGGTCCTGCTCTGCAAGGAGGTTTGGTTCTTTGTGAGAGCTGTAATACCTGTTGAATAAAACCTAACCTACTCTTGATCCTGTGGTCCATCAATTCATTCATCGAATAGCCCAGACAAAGAACCTGAAAATCCGGTATTATGAGGATACAATAGATTTTTTTATATGTAATAATTCTTTTTACTTGAATTGCCTATAAGACTTGGTGAAAATAAAGCAAACAGGAAGAGTAGAAATGACATCTGCATTCCATAATATTTTCTAAGAGGATGTATAAGAAGGGGGTCAGAAAGATGGTAAGGTGGATTTAAAGAAAGTCCCTTTAAAGAAGATTTGCTTTCTTCAAAATCCTTTGACATTTAAATTACCAAGTTACTTTTATCTAAATGACCAAAATCAGTTTGATCAAGCTGAGAGCACCCAGGTGTTTGGAGATTCTGCACTCCCATCCCGTGCTCATAGTTTCTCTTTTGAAATTATATAAAACATGCAGTCTATATTAAAGGTCAATGGCGCAATCTTGTGTGGATGTACAAGCACATGTATGGTTTGCTGAATTTGCTACATTTATAGTGTTTGTTTTCACTCATTAGGTGTTTACTTGAGACTGAGGAATACTGAATTGAGAATGTTAGTGATACTGCAATTTTATCTTCAGTAGGTTCTTTAATTCCCTGGCCTAGGAAATTTACATGAAATTGACCAGGCCTAGGAAATGGAGAGGTTCCCTGTTCAGCCCTAAGTGCAAGGGGAGAGAAACCTAAGGTGCTGGTGTCTCCCCAGCAGTTGTCTGGCCCCTTTGGCTACTGGAGCCTCCTGTGGGGGCCCTCCTGCCTACCCTCCAGCCTGCTGGTTCCTCTGCTGGCTGCCACCACACCAACACCGCCAAGGCGGAGGCAGCCCCCTTGCCCCCTCCCAGCTCCACCTACCTGGCTGGGACACCACTTGTCCTGTATCATTAGGATCTCAGGAAGAAACAAAAAATAAAGTCTAATCTAATTTACAATTTTTAGAATGTTAATGTTAATTAGGGTTACTTTAAATTTCCAGACACAGGGAAGAAGTCACATTTGAGTCTTACCATTTAACGAAATTATTAATAACTAAGTTAAAACTTCCTTAAAGATTAATTTGTAATCTTAAACAGTACTAAGAATAAAGTATTAATCTCTCTGGGTAAGAAGGAAAATCATATTGCACAATAGGAGGTCTTCCCATTCTAAGTTACTGTTTCTTGTAATAAAACTGCCCTGCTTTGAAATCTCCTGATTTGAGAAGAGAACTATGGAAATTACAGAGAAACTCTCAAATGCACATTTTTTTCTAACTTAAAAAATTTAATTGGAATAGGTTTTTTTCTCATATGAGAACCAAATTAAAATACAAATAAGTAATGTTGATGGACAGGAGTGAGGTTAACTTTGTAAGGTCTCCAGGCAGTGGCTTCCCTTCTCAGACCAGGAAGGGCCTCAGGTGACTGTGAGTCCGGTGCGGCTGCTGCCACCAGGGACGCGACTAAGGTGGAGTTTGTGGCCCAGACGGAGCTGGTTACGGTTATCCCTAACTTCAGTCAAATAAGATCTATCTCGTTGCAGAAGACCTGGGGCCTTTTAACCTTGATTTGCCAGTGGAAGTGCCTTTGTGGCTGGAAATTAACCCTAAGCAAAGACAAAAATGCAGGTGCTCCCCCTTGGTGGAAGGAAACGACCAGTGATCATGAACCAGAGGAAGAAAGTTTCACCCCATTGCCTAGACCCTACTACGTGGAACCTACCAGACTCCTACAAATCGAGCTTCAGACTGCGTCCAGTCCCGGAACCAGCTGAGATCCAGACACCCATGTCGGGCCCAGCGAGGACCCCCGCTGGCCAAACCTCAAGCGTCCGTGATGACGCTGGGGTCAGGAGGACACTGGCCTGGGCAGCCTGCCCTCGAAGGAGACCAGTGCCACATCGGTGGGAGTGTTCTAACACAAGCACTCTGTCCCACGTACGGACTCTGCACAGACCTCCCAGCCTCTGCGAGCGCCGGGTCTCGGGGCTTCCCAGACCCTCTTGAGCTGTAAGGGCGGCGGGCTGGGATGCGGGCTCAGGTGGACGTTCCGCCGGCTGGAGAGGCTTGCGGTTCTGGAGCCTGAGAAACGTGTTTGACTGTCTGAAAAACATGCATGATGGTGCAAGGAAAGGATTCATAACGTGGTTGACGCAACAAGTTTGTGATTAGTCCTCCACTCAGTCCCAGGAATGTCCCTTAATTCCACATCTAGTTCTAGAAGCCAGCTTTCCTTTCGGAGTCTGCAGGTAAGTTATTCTCCTGAGCACAAGGGCCGCACACGGCCGGTGTGCAGAGATGCTGAGTACAGTTACCGTAGGAGCGCTGACCTGCTGACAGCTTTTCTCCTTCTTGATTCCGATTTCTTGGGTTAAATTTAGACTCCTGTAAAGAGGCCGCTCACAGAGGTGGCAGATGGAGCAGCGAGTGTTGCGGACAGGCACTTATCCTCTAAGCTCCAAAGCACAATAAAAACGGACCCACCCTCCATTCGTAAGCTTTAATAAGTGTCTGGGGTCAAGTGGTCTATGGTATTGGTTAATTATTTTTAATGATCAGCTCTGCTGGGAGAGGACTGGCATCTTCTAATAGACTGTATATATGCCTGAACAATTTCCCTCCTTCTTTCGTAAGTTTTACCCAGGCATGCTGTGACCAAGTAAGATTACATCTTTGCCTGGCTCTATTCCACAGGAGATGTGACCCTGTGTCTAAGTTATGGCCAAGGGAGCCGTGGAGTCTCTAGAAAGTTCCTCTTAAAATGCAGAAGGTTTACCTTTTTTTTTTTTTTTCCTTCCTTCTTCTTTCTTTATCCTGCTGCTTGGAATGAGGACATGAAGACTGGTGCCTCAGCAGCCATTCTGGAGGGAGCATGCAGAGTAAGGCCTTGTAGGCTCCGGAAGAAAGAGACTCAGCTTCCAGAGCCTGCACCTTAGTGAACGGGCATCAGTGAGACTAACCGCAGTGCCCTGAGTCTCTACTATTCACATCTGCATTTTATCCTAACTCATAAAATTCCCAAGAAATAATTTTGAATTGACTCTAATATATAGGTAAACATGAGATGGGTTCCAGAAGCGTATTTTTAAAGAAAGCACAACTTAAATCACTTTGGTAACTAAAAAGCACATCTTTTCTAGAAAGCTATCAAATCCCAAACTAATTTTAGTGATGAAAATACATTTTGTTTATATAAAAGCGCTGTTTATTTTTACATGGTTTCTGGAGGAATAAATTTTACTTTTATACCTCTCAACATTTTTAATAAAAAATATACTTTTACCTCTGAGTGACTAACTGTTCTTTTCTTTCATACTGAACTGAAATGCTTTCTTGCTTTTTTTCATTAAACCACAAATGATCCTTCATTTAAAAAGAAGCAACTCATTTACAAATGATTTCTAATTTTGACTTGTCAGTGAGAACTTTCTGTTTTAGGAGGGTATTGACATTTTAAGAACAGCTTGTAATCTCCCATGGGCCATGATTACTAATATTTGACTCTTAGGGGTGGGTCAAATGAACATGCCTCGAGAGCAGCTTTGTCTGATGGTGTCCTCTGCACTAGTGAGAATCTGTCCTCCAATTGCAAGAGATGACAGTCCAATCTCTGAAAAGAACACAGACACACACCCTAGTTAATGATGTCTTCTCCTTATAGAGAAACTTTAAAATATCAAGCTGTTTAAATTATTATAGCTTTCATTTTGGATCATGATTTATTTTTCCTTGCATCTACTTATTTTCCCAAGCACTATTTCACTTAGAAGTAAATCTTACAGGAAGGAATTTTGTTTCACCTTAGGCAACCAAACTGCTGCTGTATAAGCTATTCTTTTCAAGCTTTCTGAATGTTTTAATGTTGTTGGATATCAAATTCATTGTTAGTCATTTCCTGTTTACAACAAAACTAAAATTTGGATATAAAGCCTACAGAAAAACTTTCTTAAATATAAAATGAATGGACTCAAAATGTATTCTACTCTAAATAATAGAGTATTTTCGTAAGAAAAAAATAAAAATTCAAAAGTTAGACTGTATAAAAGTTTTATAAATTAGAGATAGCACAGTATAATGTTCAAGGATAGAGACTTCAGAGCCAGGATAGGCAGGTTCAAATCTTGGATCCTCTGCATGATCTCTCTGATCTTGGTTGAGATACAGAATACTCCTGAGACTCAGTTTTACCATTTGAGGAATGGGAATAATGATAATACCTACCACTGAGTTGTTAAAAGAAAATCATTTAGGTGTTATATACAAACTATAAATTGTTGAAGATCATTTGACCATGTAGGCAAGCATTTTTTGTGCTCACTTTAAATTTATTTTTTTATTTTTTTATTTTTTGCAGTTTTTGGCTGGGACTGGGTTCGAACATGCCACCTCTGCTATATGGAACCGGCGCCCTACTCCTTTGAGCCACAGGCACTGCCCTAATTTTTTTTTTTTTTTAATTTTAGTATAGTTTTAGATTGGGAGAAAATTTGCAAGGATAGTATAGAATTCCCACAGATCCTACACCAAGTTTCCATTATTAACACCTTATATTACAATGATACATTTGTCACAGCTAATAAACCAATAATGATATATTATTATAAACTAAAGTCCATGCTTTATTCAGATTGTGTCTGTTTTTACATAATATACCTTTTCTATTCTAGGATTCCATTCATGACACCATGATTCATTTATCTGTCTGATCTCCTTAGCTACCCCTGAATTGTGACATTTTCTCAGAATTTCCTTGTTTTCTATGATATTAACAGTTGCAGTTTTGAGACATACTGGTCAGGTACCTTGTAGAGAATCCAATGACTAAGATCTATCTGATGTTTTTCTTATGGTAACACCAGAGTTAGGGGTTCCTAGGAACAAAATTTTAGAGGCAAAATGTGATTCTTATCATATTCCCCAAGGGCAGGCACTATGAATAAGAGAATGTCATACTGATAATATGACATTGGTCACCTGAGACCGTATTGTCAGGTGTCTCCACTGCAGATTTGATCCTCTTTGTCCCCTCCTCTTCCACGTCATACCCTGGGGAACTGCCCTTGAAACTGGAACATTTACATTAATCATTTGGATTTTTCTGCATACGAAATCTGTCTTTTTTACTCCCATGTATTTATTTACTCATTCGCTGATTTATACCATTATGTGTACACAAAACTTTATTTTATACTTTGGTTATACTATGTTCTTTTTTGTTTTTTTGTCAATTAAACTATTTCGTCTTTTGCCATCTCTCAGTGGGCCACTGTGTCCTTTTGTTACAACCCCCTCATTTTCTTTTTTGAGCACTTCCTTGCATTCTGGCATGACAAGATGTTCCAGGCATCTTGCCCAAATGTGGCCATAATGAGGTGATTTGCTGTTGCCATCTTGGTGGCACTTGCATATTCCCTACTCTGGAATACACATTCTGTTCAAAGGGAACACACAATAAGATGAAAAAATCCCAAATTCTGGAGTCACTCAGCACAGAATTCAAATATCGGCCTGACTACTGATTACGTGACCTCAGACCAGTTACATCTTCCCTCTAAACCTCAAAAATACCACATGCTCTTCCTTAGTTTGGGACATGAATCAAAGTAGCTGTGGTGAGGTTTCAAAATTAATTTGTGAGTTCCTTAACCCCAAATTTTCTTTGATAAATAAGCTAAAGACATGTATGAATTTTAAAACTATTGAGATATCAATGAGTGCTAAATTTAAACTCATTTGTAGAGAAGTATGAATCCACAGTTCTGTTTGAAATAATTTTCAAACCTTGACTAAAAGAAATTATTGGTCTTCACTAGATATTAGTAGAATTACTATAAATACATAAGTAGAATTAAATATGTTAGTAGAATAAATAAATAATAAATATATTAGTAGAATTACTATAAATACATAAGTAGAAACAAACATAAAAGAAATTCTACAGTAGGAAAAAGACAAGTGTATGCCTTTCAGGATGATGTGAAAATTCAGTGAAGAGAAACTGGGACATCTGGGTCCTACTCCAACTTTAATTATGAATTTTGTTTGACCTTGGCCTTGTCATCTCTAGTCTTTAATCACCTTAGGTGTAAGGCAAAGATCATCTATCACCACTTACATCTCTTTGAATGGAAATTCATGTGTATTTATGAGCTAATGATTTAATGTTGTATGAATTGCCAAGATGAAGTAATATTCAGAAATGATAGCATTTCTTGCTTGTAGTATATGTAAAGAAAATGTAAGACTTCCTTCTACTTTAATTCTTTCTGATGCAAATGCTTCTTGAACAGTTCCTCTTCCTTGAAACCTTTATTGACTGAAGGTTTAAAATTTTTCAAGTGATATCTTTTCATTCTCAGATTTGAGAAATATGCACTTATCATTTTTCTTTATTCTTTGTTTTAATATAACCGATATTTCATCCCCATGTGCAACTGAAAAAGTTTACATATAGGAATCAACCTTTGACCAATATTTTATTGGCTCAAGACTTATTAATTCAGAAGTTACTACAAATCCAGTTGGCATTCTTCTGAGTACTGAGTATATATGGTAGTGTATGAGCAGGTGAGAATCCTGCTCTAATGGAGCTGCTTTGCTAGACAGGGTAAACAAATTTAAAAAATTGCATCAGAATGTGGATGGTGGCAAATACTGAATGTGGAAGAATGATAGACTGTTAGTGTGGAGGTGGGTGTGCCACAGAGGGCTGAGGAAATGAGTGAGTTTGTCCTGGAGATTCTTAAGGAAACAACATTCCCCACAAGGAACAAGGAACAAACAGTGAAAAACCCTGAGGCAAGACTGCTCTGCGCAGGTGTGAAGAAAATCACGGGTCAGGAAGGCTGAAACTTTTAAGCTATGAAAGGTTCTCTACTACAGGTACTTCTATTTCTCCACCATCTCTGATGTGTTCTACCCTAACTCAGTGGCATTGATTTAGTTAGTACATTTTCTGTTATTAATGATATTTTTGTTTCCTGCTTAACAAAATACCTGGCAAAAGGTCAGACTCATTCATATTCTGAAAAGACAGGTAAAGCAACTGAAGTTTCAAGATTGAAGGGACAGGAAAAAAAAATGACAAATTCTGAATGTAAAGGATTATTACAAGTGGCACAAAATAGATGGAAAACATAGCACAGTAGTTTGAAGGATAAGTGAGAGAAAATAGAAAGATGAAAAGAAGAGAGACAGAGTGATAGCTTAAAAACAAGTAATTCACTTTCAGTGTTTATAATGCATGTAATTAAGATTTTCATAGAAAATTTGGTTCTTAGCTATATATATATATATATATATATGACTATAATTTAGGGAAAAATTACATATGTATATAGCTAGAAAACTTTCATTATAAAGCTTTTATCACAATGTACACATTTATATATACATATATATAATCCTAGGCAGACATATACAGACATACATATACAGAGGGTACCAAAAAGTGTATACACATTTTAAGAAAAGAAAATATATATTAAATTTGTAGAATTCAATCACATTTCACTTCTGCAATTGTGAGAGGTGTTCAACGTGACTTCTATTCATCTTTTTTATCAGTATAAATTATTGCAGTTTTAATAGTTTGCTCATTTGCTAAAATGTGTATACATTTTTTGGCACTCCCTGTGTGTGTGTGTGTTTGTGTGTGTGTATTCATAGTATTGTAATGACAGCTTAATAAATTTTACAGAGTTAGCGTACCAGATAGAGAATACCACACCATCACTTGATCCAGAAACCCTCCTTGTTTCCTTACAGCCAATCCCTATTCCAAAAATAAGTCTCCTAAAGTAAAAAATCACTTAGACAATCATCCAGTACTTGGAATTTATATGGATAGTCTGTACAGCATGCACTCTTCTGTTCAACATTGTATTTGGACATTCATGCCTGTCATTTTGTGTAATTATAGTTATTACTGTCAGGAAAACTATGTTCCATAGGTGAATACAGCACAATATATGTATCATTTATTTGTGTATTGTAGAGATGAAGCCTCACTCTGTCACCCTAGCTGAAGTGCAGTAGCATGATCACAGCTTACTGCACCCTTGAACTCTTATGTTGAAGTGATCCTCCTGCCTCAGCCTCCCAAGCAGCTGGGACTGCAAGTGGGTGCCACAGCGTGTATTTATCTGTTCCACTGCTGATCAGCCTTGTTTCATGTGTAGCGTTATAATGAGTAATACTGGAGCAAATAGTTTTCTAAGTATGTATTGGGGACATGCCTGGGAGTAGATTTCTTGGTATGTAGGATTCACATGTATGCATCATTAGCAAATATTGGAGAAATGTTTTCCAAAATGATTGTATCAATTTCCTCTCCCAGTTGTGATATTTAGAGTTCCAATTTCTCTATAAAGTTACAGACCCTCGGAGCTGTTGGTCTTATTCATTTTAGCCTTTCTGGGTAGTATGTAGTGCTATAGCCTGTTTATTTCATTTAAAGAAAGGGGAATAGTTAAATTTTTGTTTTGTTTTACAAAATGTTTTTATTTTTTTACTTTTTACTATAATCAGGAAATCAACATCAAATATAAGACTACTTAGTAGTCTAATAGTCATATTCAGATTCTCTTAATGTTCACTAACATTTTTTATTCTGGGTTGGAGTCTAATTCAGAATTAGATGTTGCTTTATTTATTATGTGTTCTTTATATAATTTCTAGAGATTTCTGGTACATGTTTTACATCTATATCTGTATCTTTATTTCTATCTATAACCTTCCTGGCATTTATCTATTATCTATTTATCTTTTTGTCTGGTTACAATTGTTTTATAGGGCAAAGTGTCTATAGAGCAACTCAGGTCATCTTTCCAGAAATCTTCTCTTATTCTTAATTTGATTTAGATGGATACACGTCATTGATTTCCATCTTGTTCTTCTTTGAGATTTGCATATTTATGTATGCATAGAGATAAATGGTTACATTTACAGTTTTTTTTAAACTTTGGCTTACAAATAAATTTTGTCATATAATATCATTCTAAAATTCAAGATAATTTCAAATATCTTTGTGATTTCTTTTCTGATATATTGATTGTTTAAAATATTTTTATATATCCAATCAATTGTAGATTTGTTATTTTTAACTGATTTCAAGCTTAATTTCCCTGTGAGTAGATAAAATGTATATGATTTCACTCCTCTGAAATTTTTTTGGACTTGCTTTGTGATGGAACATACAATTTTATTATGGGTTGTAGTCGTATTTATTTTTCTAATTGGAGAGAATGTTTCTTGTGTCGTGGCTGGGTGCACTGCTCTGCATTTTTCAATCAGGTGTCTGTTAACTTATAAATGTTCAGTATGGTTATGTGTATATATTTCTACACTACTTGGAGTATGTTGCATTAAAATCTTCTATTATGATGGTGGATTTGTGTAATTTTCCAAATATTTCTGTAAGTTTTCATTTCTTAGTTTTTAAAACTATGTTATTGAATACTTTCTCCTGTAAAATTGTTTTTAATTCTTACTGTTGATCTCTTTATCATCTTGAAATTTCTCTTTAGTGTTCATAATGCTATTTGCTTTAAGTTTATATCATCTAATATTTATACCTACTCTACCATGCTTTCATATTGTAAAATATGAAATTGTTTCTTTTCTTTAACTTTTCTTTCTTTTCTTTTACTCCCAAAATTTCTCTTATATTTCAGATGTTTCTCTTACAGGAAGTATATAATTTTTTTTTCTTTTCAGGAGTGCTTATCCCATTGGCATTTTATGTAATTACTGATATTTGTGGGTTTATATCTGTCATCTATCTATGCTATAAGTGTGGCAGAAATTATGCCACTTCTCCAAGTGTTAGGACCTTGATACATTTTGATTATACTTATCAACTCTTTCCTTTCAGCATTGTTTTTATTTTACATTTAGTTCTCAGCATGTTTTAAATTTGGCCTTATGTTTAATTTTAAATATTTTTAAAGGTCTACAGAAAACTATTTTTTAGAGTCAACATTTATTAATAATTTTACACATTTATTATTTCCATTTTTTCTTCCTATATTTACATGGTTAATCAGAGATACATTTTTCAGCTTATATGTTAATGACAAATTCTCTGTTTCTATTTCTCTGAAAATATCTTTATTTTAAAAAGTATTTAATGATGGATTTTCAGGTATGCCCTTTTAAAGCACCTTAAATTTTCTAGTTTTCATTATTTTGGCTGAAGTCTATTTCCAGCCCTAATATCACTCCTTTGAAAGCAATACATCTTTTTTCCACTTTGTGTGATTTCCCAACTTGTTCAATGTCTTTGATTTTTAGCATTTTGTTTTCTGATATGCCAAAGTCATATTTTATTTCTTGTTTGTTGTTTTCAAAGTCATATTTTCTTAATATTCAACATACTGATTCTGCTTTTGTAAGTTCTTGCTCCTTGGTTCAATTATCACTTAAAACTTTTTTTCAATATTTAAAATAACCACTTATCATTCAGCATTTTTTCAGGTATTTGGCCATATGTATTGCAGGTAGGTTTCTCAGAAGCAGATGGTAAGATAGAATGCAAGGTGCATAATGTCTGCTCAGTGTCAGAACCTGAGAAAAGCAGAGGAGAAGGGAAATTGAAGGAAAGCCCACCTGCAATACGGGGCCCACAGGGCAGCCAGCCTGTGAGGATAACCTGGAGCAGTATCACCCATCAGATTACCTGTATTGGGTAGACATGGCCAGGTCTTTATGTTATGCCTTGTTAACTGAGCAGGCTGCTCAGGGGAGAATCTGAACTTGGGGGACTACAGGTTCCTACAGCCGAGGCTGAAGGAAGCAGCAGGAAGCTGGAGGCTGCCTGGGGAGAGGAAGCTGTGCAGGGCTCTCTGCTGGTGGCAGTAGGTGTGTGCATGTGTGTGTGTACAGGTGAGAGCTTAACAGTTCTATAAAGCTACAGGAAGAAATGTGATGACCGTGGGCCTGGTGAATGAGGTGCTCACAAAAGAAGGATGTCTCTGAGCTATGCTCAGGGCCAGAGTGAGCACTGTGCCGCTTGCAGCTCTGTCTCTTGTTCCATTAGTGGCTGTGTCAGGGGATTTGGAAGCTTTTAGACAAATTACAGTGGCTTTTTCCATTAACCGATGAAATATAATCCAGAACTCACAGTTTTGCTGCTGGCAACTGATGAGACTGAGCAACAAAAACCAGCTCTGTGTTTCAGGCATGTATATGGAGGATCAATACAGCTGATGCTTCAGCAGGGAAATAAAATTCCCTGTTTTCAGAATTAAAGTCTTCAATTTAAGAAAGAGAGTTTAGCATTATTTTTCAGTGAACATTATTTTGTAAAATTTTTTATTGTGTGTGTGTTGTATGTATGTATGTGTATTCTGCAAGAAGAACAATTTTACAGAAAGTAATTGTTACATAGGTTTTGGCTATTATTAACTATTTTATTATTTTCAAGGAAGTCATATGCTTAGCCATTAAAGGGATGTGTGAAAATTAACTCCCTTCTTTAGAGGTGATGTAATTTGGCTTTCATCAACACTCACAGCAATGCCTAATATTAAATGCACAGTGCCTGAAGTTGAAGCAGTTAAATATCTATAGATAAATATATATTCCTGGAGAAGGGTAGTATGAATTATTTTGCTCTCTTGTTGTCATGGTTAATCATAATAGACTCAGCCAATAAACTTTCATGATATTTATCAGTATTTAACCATGACACAATGAAATGCTTAAACTCTCATGTTCAGGATTAGTAAAGTGAAAAATCCCAAGCAACTGGATTTCTTTATGGAGCGTAATGGATAGAAATGGAATAACCACTTGCTAGAGGGAAAAATTAACAACTAGAAACTATATTACCAACTGGTGTTCATAATGCCACACACTGGTGGACACCGCTAGTCGATGTTTGGGTTCCTTCTAATATTTAAAAGGCTTTGAAAAAGGTGATTTCAACCACACTGCCATTCCCTTGTTCTCTCATAAAAATGTAACCAGTAGTGGCTAAATCAAGGGTACCTATCCCTTACAGTAGTGAAAATAATAAAAATAACACTGCATTTCGGTAACAATTCCATACTCCTTTGGGACACTGAGTTCCACAAGAAATAATACCAAGTATCTTTGAGATGATCATGTAACAGCTGTTGGGTTGATTTATATTCAAATGAAATAGTCATAACATGTTATGTGAATTATTACAAAAAGCTTCTTGGCCAAAATAGAGCTGTGAAGTCATGGTAAGCTTCATCCTCAGTTACATTTCCAACTTTACACAAAGGAAGTCTCACGTATGAAGAAAGATATTTAATATCTGAGAGTTGTCATTAAACTGAGGACAAGGCAGTGAAGGGTCAGTGATGAAGCCAAATCCAGTGTTTGCTAACCCAGCTTCCAGGGGGCATCTTCTCCCTCCTCGTGGCCCAGTGACATTTTTGCATACATTAGCCTCCATGATTTTTTTTTTATGCTACCATCTCACATCTGATGAAAGTCATAATAATTTAGATATTGAAATATATCTCAAGTTACCCTGACTTCACCATTTTTCTTTCTTATTATTTACCGTATTTTATTTTAGCCTGTGTGACAGTCACAGCTTATGAGGGTTTTTAGTTTCTGCTTCATCCCCCTCATCACTGGGAGGCAATGTGTTGCAAATAGTTTAATGGTACTTTCATTGCTTCCGTAATTCTATTTGCAGGATGTTACAGGCTGACTTTTGTCCTCACAAAATTTGTCTGTTGAAATACTAACCCCAAGTATCTGAGGATGGAGATAAGTTCTTTACAGGCACAAGATGAGGTCATCTGGATGCAACCTAAGATGACCAGTGTCTTTATAAGACGAGGTAGTTGGGACACACACACACAAGACCACTTGGAGACAAGAGGGGGAGATGACAACTTTGCCAATGAGCACACAGAGCCGATGTTCAGACACAAGACCACTCGGAGACATGGGGTGAAAATGACGACTTTGCCAAGAAGCACACAGAGTTGATGTTCAAATCTATTGGTCTTTGCTGTTATGGTTTCTAGGCATTTTCAACATCCTTTAAGCAAGCGTCACTTTTTCCCCAACCCCTTCAGAGAGGAATGTCATACATTTTTAATACTTTTGTCATATAGTTAGAATGTTCTGTCACCATTTACATTCCATCCTGGTATCACTTGCACTCTTGGCTAATTTTATTTATTCATTTCCACACACCAAAGTTCACTTGTATGCTATAAAGTTCCATGGATTTTGTGAAATTCTCAGTACCATGTCCCCATCATATGGTGTCAATCAGAATAGTTTTAAGGCTCTAAAAAATCACTTGTGCTTTCCCCGTTCAAATCTTTTACCTCCATCAACATTTGGAAACCACTGATCCTTTTCTATCTGTGTAGTTTTGTCATTTCTAGAATGTCCCTTAAATGGAAACACACAGTGGACAACTTTGTCATAGTGTCTTATTTCACTTAGTGATATGTCTTTAAGACTATTTCCATATGAAAGTGTGAGTAATTGTAATTTGATTTCATAACACTACTGGAAGAGGAGGGGGATGAGAGGGGAGATTTGATGGAGGGAGGGTAAATGGCAGGACTACACCTATGGTGCATATTGCAAGGGTACATGTCTAATCCATTAAGTATAGAGTATAAGTGTCTTTTTTTTTTTTTTT
>NW_003852610.1:1747435-1751267 GCF_000181295.1 Otolemur garnettii | reverse complement strand
CACCCTAGTATAAATGTCTTAACACAATAATTAACTAAATGAGGTGAAGGATATATTAACTAGTTCGATATAAGCATTTCAAATTGTATATAAAATCAGCACATTGTACCCCATAAATTCATTAATATATGCATGATGTATGTGTTTATGACTTAATAAAAAATATTAAATAAAAAATAAAAAAAGACTATTTCCATGTTTTCTCGGGTTTAATAGCTTATTTCTTTCTATTGCTGAATAATATCCCATTACACAGATTTACTACAGTTTGTTTATTCATTTGCATATTGAGTAAGATTGAATTCATTTTTCTAGAAGATATTCATTGCTTCTGGTTTAAAGTGATTATACATAAAATAGCTATATGCATTTTACTCATTCTCGTGTAAGAAGATTTAACTTAAGAAACTGCAGGACTGCCTTCGAAAGTGGTTGTGTAATGGCACCAAATTAATCTGGTGTAATTTTTATGTTAACAAACCTGCAAGTTGTTTTTCAATTGCCAGTTGTTTTTCATCACAATTCATTAAAGAAAATGTGACCTCCAGGTTGAAGGTCATGTAACCAGAGCTTGTCAGATTGAACCAGGCAGGACAGCTGGTGGAACAGGATTGTTTCAACCTTGTCAGACTGAACCAGGCAAGAAACAGGTGGAGCCTAAGTGCAGGGACTGAACTAAAAAGTAGACATCAGAAGGCAGGATCCAGGATTTGATCAGATCCAACCGTGGTCCATCACCCCGTGGTCTGGTCCAGTCAGAGCACACTTCCCAGCATCACCTCCTACAAGACCCAAGTAGACTGTGCCTCATTACCCTATGTCTGTAAAACCATGGCTCCAGCTCTGGGAGACAAATGTGGGAATTTCCACCTGTCTCCTTGCAGTAAAGCTTTTCTTTTCTCAAAGGCCAGTGCCAAGCCACAAGCTTGGGACTGCTTGGGAAAAGTTGGTCCATTTTACATTACCACAAGGAATGAGTGAGTGCGCATTCCTGTTCCTCCACCATCCTGCCAGGAACTATTTTTTGTTGTTGTTTGTTTGTTTTGCGATTTCAATGGATTTAGAGTGGCATCTGAATATTGTTTTAAGTTGAATTCTTCTAGTGACATTTTAATTTGCATTTCTCAAATGACAAATGGCCTGGAGCCTCTTTTCATGTACTCATTTGCCACATATATGTATTGTTGGGAATGTGAACATTCAGAAATTTTAATAAAATTCATTGCTTTCTTATGCTGTGTTATATTTTTTCACCAGACATGCAATTTACAAATATCTTCTCTTAGCCAGTAACTCATTGTTTAGGTCTATTAACAGTGTCTTTCTCCGTGCAAAACTTTTCATTAATGAAGTCCAACTTGTCATTTTTTTAATCTCATAAATTGTGCTTTAGTATTATAGATAAAATCTCATCACCAAAATCAAGATAACCTACATTTTTCTCCTGTATTTCTTTTCTGGGTTGTATAGTTTTGCATTTTGTATTTCAATATAAAATCCATTTTAATTTAATATTTATTCAGGTATAAAGTCTAGGTAAAAGTTTATTTTGGTGCATATGGATGTCAAAGTTTTTTAATACGATTTGTTGAGAAGATTATTTTTTCTCATTGAATTGCCTTTTTGTTTTTACCAAAAGTCAGATGACTATATTTTGTTTTTCTGGGTATCTATTGTATTTCATGGAATTCTATACCTATTCTTTAGCTAATGTATTAGAACCTCTATAAGTTGACCACCAAAGGGTCTGTAACAAATTAGTCAACATATGGAGGTGGTCAACATAAGGAATTAGGCCTACCATACTGATACCTACATGTAGTGTGTGTTCAGTCTATGAAAATTAGATCAACTTAGAGATGGGCAACATAGGGAGGGGGTCGACCATGGGAGTTCTCTGTAGATATATTTTTTTATATGTGTGTTTATGTGTAAGACAAAGGGATTGCTAAAGAGAGGAAATTCTTTATTTTTTTGTTCAAAACCAATAAACTAGCATTGTGTGCTATAATTCAATATAGGGTAGAGTATTCTAAAGTTGTTCTCTTCACTAAACACTGACATGTAAGATAAATACGAATTGTTTCCTAGGGCCACACTCTCTACTGAGCAAGCTGTACAGTAGTTATAAAAAGCAAAGGTAGGAAACAACTGCATTTGTTTCATAGAAATAATATTTTGTATAATGACTGCTTCAAATATTATCTATGAAAATAGGAAAGGTTACTCAGTAAATTTAGAGAAGGTTTTTAACAAAAGAGAACAGTATAGTAGGAAATGAAGATAGAAGATATCATACAGTTGGCTGCCTTCACAGGAGGCTCTGCTGGCACTGATGCTAGTGAGGTTTTAAGGGAGACAGCAGGTGATATTTAAGCATATCAGGGACTTTAGAGATAAGAACTTTGCCATTAGAATAGTAAGTCTCTGAAGGGTTTGACTGAGGAGAGGACCTTGGTCCTGCAGTGTGTCCTCTGTAGCTGGAGCTAAGATGGCCTGTACTGCTCTAGCCCCAGGATGCTCACAGAGAGGGGGTCTCATGCTGCTGATGGGGAGGAAGGTCTGCACCGTGCAGTGACCCAATGGTGTTAGGGGTCAGCTGGGTTCAGCGGGCAGACGTCCTGAGGCTTCTTCAGAGGCAGGGCCACTGGCAGTTGACTCACTGCAAGTGAGTGGGAGGAGGGAAGCAGGGCAGGATTCTCAGTGGCCAGGAGGAAGGCCATGTTTCTGTAGGTAGACACACGGGGGTGGGGGGTTGGGGACTGAGATCCAGAAAAGATAGTAACTATCAAATGTATCTAGAGGATTTCTACTGTGATGCACTGGCCAACATAAACACTCCAAAGCATATGAATTCTGTGCTTTAAAGCACGACATTATGTTTCCTGGTTTAATTTTCTTACCTACTTATGGAAGGGACACTTAGCCTATAATTATGACTCTGATCCAGGTCTGCATGGTTGACAACAGAGTCCTGACACGATCATTAAAGATGCCCCTTTTACTTCCAAACATCCTCTTATATGGATGAAAAATTTACCTCCAACATGTTTACCTGATTAGATCTTTAAGATGTCACTTTTCTGGAAACACTTTTTCTATACTTGGAGTGGATGAAATAAAAGAACAAAACATTGACTTTGGTTTGTTTCTTTTGTGATCTACTTTTACACACTTTTGTATGCATTGATTTAAAGTATGGATTCCTTCTTTTTTTAACGTGTAGTTTTACTTTAAATTGTGTTTTGTTGTTGTTGTTGCAGTTGTCATTGTTGTTCGGCTGGCCTAGGCTAGGCTCAAACCCGCCAGCCTCAGTGCAGGTAGCCAGTGCCATAATCACTGTGCCATAGGTGCCAAGCTTAAAATATGCATGCCTTATACAAACACGAGTAGAGGTGTAATGTGAGGACATGATTCCACACTGACTGTAACATAGAAGTAATCATGGAGCACCACAGTGTCTCATTTAATGTCACTACTCATGAGTGTCAGTATTAAGTGGAGTCATAGAGCAGAAGAAATGGATGCAAAGAGAGAAGAGTAAAGACAAGATGATTGAGAACACAGAGGGTGTCTACTACTCACCCTCAACATTCACTGTGGCCTTGAGCCCACAGTACATTGTCTAGTACTCACACTCAACATTCACTGTGGCCTTGAGTGTATATAGCAGTGTGTAGAACTCATGCTCAACATTCCTTGTAGCCTTGAGCACACAGAGCAATGTCTAGTACTCACCCTCAACATTCACTGTGGCCTTGAGTGTACATAGCAATGTGTAGAACTCACCCGCAATATTTACTGTGGCCTTGAGCACACAGAGAAGTACCTA
>NW_003852610.1:1742946-1747118 GCF_000181295.1 Otolemur garnettii | reverse complement strand
CAGTGCAGTGTCTAGTACTCACCCTCAACATTCACTGTGGCCTCGAGCACACAGTGCAGTGTCTAGTACTCACCCTCAACATTCACTGTGGCCTTGAGGGCACAGAGTAGTGTCTAGTACTTACCCTCAACATTCACTATGGCTTTGAGTACACAGAGCAGGGTCTAGTACTACCCACAACATTCACAGTAACTTTTTTTTTTGTAGAGTCAAGAGTCACACTTTATCGCCCTCAGTAGAGTGCCGTAGCATCACACAGCTCACAGCAAACTCCAACTCCTGGGCTTAGGCAGTTCTCTTGCCTTAGCCTCCCAAGTAGCTGGGACTACAGGTGCCTTCCAAAACGCTCGGCTACTTTTGTTGCTGTTTGGCCAGGGCCAGTTTTGAACCCACCACCCTTAGTATATGGGGCTGGCACCCTACCCACTGAGCCACAGGCATGGCCCCACTGTAACATATTTTTTAATTATCTTGTAGGCGGATTTCCATGAGGCATTTATAAGATCAATAGCCTCATCCATGTTCTCCCTAAATAAAAAATATGTATAAATAAATGTGTACATTTAGGTCTGGTAAAACAGTGACTATCTAGAAACCAGTTGCCTCAGATACTGTCTTATATACTCTAACAACAAAAGCTGGCCCAGCAGAGATCTGGGATAAAGGTGTGGAGAAAGCTGCTTTTCTGCATCGGGCCTGGCTGCTCCTAATGCCCTCCTGCATTTCCTTGTTATGATTCCTTCTCCTGGTGTCGCATTGTGGGTGCTGAAAGTCACTCAGAACTCAAGTCACTCAGATCTCCCATCCTGGTCTAGTCTGTCGGAATTATCGGAAGGGTCCAGGACACAATCATGACCAGAAACTTTCCAAATCTTTTCTGGACCTCCCTCCTCAGAGAAGGTTGGCTCCAGGCATCCCCCTCACAGGCACAATTCTGGGCATTCATGGAAGATGTTTAGTAAACATTTGAAAAGCAAATTAAAGGATCAATAGCACAGTGTTTTTCACTGCTTTTCTGTCAATGGATGGTGGCAGGAAACTTTTCCTTCTGCAGAACACAACACATTTCTATCAGGCGTTAAATATTCAGAGGGTGACTGTGTGATAGCTAAGAAATCGTGCACTATATAGTGTTGAAAAGTTTCCATTTGGTTTAGATTTTAAAACCTTCAACCCTTGGTATTTATGTTACAAGTCATCAAAGGATTTTAAGCAACATCCTTGAACTACAATTCTGATTTTGATGTCAGACTTGGGATTTATATACACAACTCTTATGTTGACTGTCCCTCAAGGAAATAAGTAAAATGAATAGAATTTTACTTTGAAGATAAATGAAGAACAAGAATATATCTATTTCTAAGGGAATTTGGTCTTACAGAAACAGTTCTCAAAGTTTTATACTCCAATGGTTTTATATTTCTGTACTGTATATTTTTATATTTTGTACTGACACCTGATTTAAATGATTTGTTTTTCCTTGTGGAACTATTTTATACTTTCAATAGAAATAAATAAATTGATCTCATTTTACAGAAGCCTCCACAGTTGTAAATACATTAGTACCTGTAAGTACTTTTTTTCCTGCCAAATAAATAATACTTTTTATTTTACAGAAATATAAATCAGTTCCTCAAAAAGTGTATGCTTATTGTTAAATATGTATAATGTTTAAACTGGTCAAGTTAATCTCTGTCAATGTTTATCATTCTTTTAAAACTATTTCCATATTTTTATAGAAGATAGCTTATTTGGCTATCTTTTTCATTGATTTTTATCAAAGTATTATGTACTCCTTCACCTTTTAAAAAACTATTGTAAGAAGTTATTGTATCAGGTGGGATATTAAGCAAATGGTATGGGAGTACATCACCATATCTGCTGGACTTGATACCAGTTGTTCTGCTGCACCAATTTCAGGTGACTCATTGTGCAACCTTGTAGCTATCAAAATCTTTGGAAAACCATGTGTTATAATGCACACCAATGTGCTTTTGAAAGTGTACAATAATAAATGCATATTTATTTTGAATGCAAGGGTCATTTCAGAGAGCACTATCCCATGCAAAATATATGCCAAATGTGTTTTAGAGGGTTCTTTCTCATGCAAAATCTCATAAGCACTCTCCTTTCCCTCACCCACCCCAAGTTAACAAAAAGTCATATTCAGTTAGTGCATGCATGGAACTATTATAGAAATTAAGATTCCCTGGCTAATATCTGTCTCCTTCTGTTAAGTCTATTGGTTGGGAACCTGCAGCCTTTAGGCAAAATGCAACCTTCTAGGTCTAAGTGCAACCTTTTGACTGAACCAAAATTTTTCAGAACAAATCCTTTTATTAAAAGGAGTGCAGGAAGGAAAGAAGATAAGGATTTTATTGCCTCCTTAGTATTTAAAAAAGAAGATAAGCCTAAAAAGAAAAGAAAATGAGCACATGTGCATCAGAGGTAACCTGTAACCAATAAGAAATAGACAAGATTCCTTAAGGACCTCACAGATCCAGTGAAAAACTCTTACAGATGATTATAGGACGTCTCCTTCCACTGGCCAGGGGGACCGTCTCCTAATCTCTCTGGAAAAGTCTATGCTTGCTTACACTTTATTTTAAATAAACTGTACTCTCTTTTTCTATACTTTAAATATACTTTGTGTCTATGCTGCTACACTGGAGAGGCCTGGTTGCTCTGTTTTCCAACCCCCTAACTTTCACTTTGACTCAGCTGCACTTGCTAGTTCTGCTAAATAAGTCAGACCAGGTCCACAGAGCAGCCACAGGGTTACAGAGACACCTGCCACACATGCACCACATGGGCAGACCAAGGTGGTAAATTGATAGCATACTTGAGGAAACAAATGATAGTAGCTACTAAAGACATCTGTATGTAATCTATGACCTAACACAGGGTTTCCACTTCTAGGTAAACACATAACAGATACTGAGGCATACATTTACCAAAAACGTGGCAAATGTTCATATTACTCTAATCATAATTTTCACAGACTTTAAATGATGTAAATGCCCATTAACAGTTATATCAAAAATTGAGAGTGGTCCTTGTGGCTCAGTGAGTAGTGTGTCAGCCCCCTATACCAAGGGTGGTGAGTTCAAACCTGAGCCTGGCCAATCTGCAACAACAAAACAATGAATTAATTAAAAAAAAATTGAGTTCAGGTGTGTTTATACACTGGGACACAGCAAAGAGAAGAAAGATCTACAATTATGGGGCAGGAAACATGAATGAATTTCAAAACATAACACTCTGCAAAATGTGGCTGGTATAACAAATGTTTACTAGCAAATTATACAAAACCCACAAGTCAGGCAAAATGAATCAGTGCTGTTAGGAAGCAGGGTTGTGGTGCCCCGTAGGTAGTGGTTGTGACTGGGAAGCTTCTCAGGTGTTTTTTACCCTGAATTTGAACACTGACTCTCTTACTTGCTAGATATTGCTTTGGTGAAATACATGAAAATCTCTCTTTGCATCAGTTTCCTCATTTGTAAAATGTAGGTAGTAATAGCACCTAGCTCATAAGGTTTTTGGAAAAACTTCCTAGCATACAATGAGCTCTATGTAACATATAGTAAGCTCTGTAAGACCTTTCTATAGACAGTTATATTGTCAAAACTAGTGGTGATTAAAGAGGACATTAGATTAATCCATCACATAATATATTAAAAAATAAAGTGTTTGCATATTAATTTTAATTTTAAATTAATTTTATAAATGTGAATATTAAGTGAAAGGCAATCATTGTATTTTATTCAGATGTGCATAGGATCCTAAGGTTAGATTTTGTTATACAAAGATGACAACTCAAACCTAACAAAATTACTGCTTCTATTGCTGCTAAGGGGAAAAACATATTTTAAAAGGTAACTGATTTGTAAGGGATACCTAGACAGAAAAGTATACTTAAAATTAGGTTTCTGATAATAAAATTGGTTGTTTTCCCCTCTAAAATACTGAGATACTGAATGAACAGGTGAGCAATGAACAGACCAGATGTGATCACAGAACTCTGATCCATATCTTCTATAGCAATTGGCCCCAAATGGTCAGGACCTGGCCAATGACTGATGCTTCCCCATTTTGTCTGGTTCTGATTTTAAACTTCAAACCAGATAAGAAAAAATAAAGGTGCTTTTTAAACCAATCACATGGGATGTCCA
>NW_003852610.1:1738632-1742586 GCF_000181295.1 Otolemur garnettii | reverse complement strand
ATAACATAGTGAGACTCTGTCTCAAAAAAACAAAAAATGGATTAATAAATCATGGTATATTAGAATATTATGCAGCCTTAAGAAAGATGGAGATTTTACTTCTTTCATGTTTACATGGATGGAGCTGGAACATATTCTTCTTAGCAAAGTATTTCAAGAATGGAAGAAAAAGTACTCTACTATGAAATAAATATATAAGCACCCACACTCCTACATGAAAGCCATAACCCAACTATAACCCAAGATGAGGGGGAAAGATGAGGGGGAGAGAAGGGAAGGGGGGAGAATGAGTGCAGGGAGTGTAATTGATTGGATCACAACTATGGTGCATTGTACAAGGGTACATGTCAAATCTACTAAGTGTAGAGTATAAATGTCTTAACACATTGATTAAGAAAGTGTGGTCAAGGCTATGTTAACAAGTTTGGTGAAAGTATTTCAAATTATGTATAAAACCAGCACATTGTACTCCATAAATGCATTAATGTACACAGCTATGATGTAATTTAAAAAAATTAAAAATCACCCATCATTGCAGAAACCAAGAAAAGAAGAACTTAAAGAATCTCAGTTGATACCAATGACAAGGTAAATTAAATGTTTAATTATCTGAAAGAATTTTAAAGCAGCCTTCATAAAAATATTTCAATAGTCAATTACAACATCCTTACAAAAATGTATAAAACCTACAACAAAGAAAAAAAAGTAATAAAAATAATCAAGTGTAAATAATAGATAGAAATGAAAAATGTGGTAATAAAAATAAAAAAGTCATAGTAGAATTGATAGTTGTATAAAGATGACAGAAGTTAGAACAAGTGTATTTGGGGAAAGAGCAATAGAATTTACCCATGCTAAACGATAAACAGAAAATAGTCTGAAAAATAAAAAGAACACAGTCTCAGAAACCTGTGGAACTATAGTAAAAGGTACAACTTTAATATCATTGGAGACTAAGGAGAGGAGGAAGACTGGCAATGAATGAGTCTTCCACAAAATAATAGATGAAAACTTACCAAACTAGGCAGAAAATACAAGAAGTTACATGAACCTAGAACAGAATATTTTCAAAGAAACCCATATAACATCATATAAACCAAAAAAATCATATCAAACTGCTAATAAATAATACAAGGAAAAAAATATCAAAAACAGATAAATGGCATATAAAATTGGAAACATAAGCTTTGCTAAGAGTATATTTCCATCGGAAACCATGGAGGCCAGATGCAACTGGCATACTATTCTCAAAGTACCGTAAGAAAAGAATCATCCACCATCAGTTCTATATCTGGTGAAACTATACTTCAGAAATAAAAGTGAAGAAAAGAAGAAAGGAAAAAAAAAGCAATTTGTGGCTAACAGATTTACTGTCAAAGATGGGCTAACTTAAGAATTTCAGACACAAACTAAATGACAAAAGAAGAAAAAGTGTGCAGCGTTAGGAAGGAACCAAGAGCAGCAGATTGGCCAGAGAGGTGGGAGCATGTTACTACATTCCTGTCTTTTCCCACTTGATTCTTTAAATCATACTTGTTGTCCGAAAGAGAATTACAACATTTCCATATGCCTGTCTTCTTCAGAGAAGCTTCTGTTCATGTCTCTTGCCCACAATGAAATGGGATCACTTGTTTTTTTCTTATTAATAAGTTTGAATTCTCTGTGGATTCTGGTTATTAGACCTTTGTTGGAAATATAACTTTCAACAATCCTCTCCCATTCTGAGAGCTGTCTATTTGTTTTACTTAGTGTGTTCTTGGCAGTGCAGAAAGTTTTTAATTTGCTCAGATTCCAGTAATGTATTTTTGATGTTGCTTCAATTGCCCAGGGTGTCCTCCTCATAAAGTATTCTCCCAAGCCAATTTTTTCAAGTGTTTCCCCTGCACTGTCTCCAAAAAATTTTATCATTTTGTGTCTTAAGTTTAAGTCCTTTAACCAGTGAGAGTCAATTTTTATTAAGGAGAAAGGTATGGTTCCAGTTTTAGTCTTCTACAGGTTGCCAGACAACACTCAGCACCATAGGGAATCTTTCCCCCAATTTATATTTTTGATAGGCTTATCAAAGATCAAATGATGATCAGTGTCTGGGTTCACCTCTTGGTCTTCAGTTCTGTTCCATACATCTTTCTCTCTATTTTTGTGCCATTACCATGCTGTTTTGATCACTATTGATTTATAGTATAGTTAGTCTGAAGTCTGGAACTATGATTCCTCTCAATTTGTTTTTATTTCTGAATAATGTCTTGGCTATTTTAAGGTTTTTTTCTGTTTTCATATAAAATTAAGCATTAATTTTTCCAGGTCTTTAAAGTATGATAGAGGTGCTTTAATAGGCATCACATTAAATCTGTAGATTGTTTTAGGTAGTATAGACATTTTAACAATGTTGATTCTTCTGCTGTGAGCATGGTATATTTTTTCATTTGTTAACATCTTCAGCTATTTCTTTTCTCAGAGTTCCATAGTTCTCTTTATAGAAATCTTTCATGTCCTTAGCTAGATACACTTCCAGATATTTCATCTTCTTTGACACTATTGTAAAGGGAATAGAGTCCTTGATTGTTATTTCCCCTAGACTATTGTTGGTATATACAAAGGCTACAGATTTTTGAGTGTTAATTTTGTATCCTGAGATGATGCAAAGTATTCCTTGATCACTTCTAGGAGTTTTATAGTTGAGTCCCTGGGGTTTTCCAGATATATAATCATATCATCTGGGAAGAGTGACAGTTTGATCTCCTCTGGTCCTATTTGGATCCCCTTGATGGCCTTCTTTTGCCTGATTGTGATGGGTAAGACTTCTATTAAATGTTAAAAAGTGGTGGAGACAATGGGCCTCCTTGCATGGTTCCTGATCTGAGTGGAAATGATTTCAATTTAACTCCATTCAATACGATATTGGCTGTGGGTTTGCTATAGATGGCCTCTATCAGTTTAAGAAATGTTACTTCTATACCAATTGTTTTAAGGGTTCGGAGCAGGAAAGGATGCTGGATATTATCAAAAGTTTTTTCTGTATCTATTGAGAGAATCATATAGTCTTTGTTTTTTAATTTCTTTATGTGATGTATTATATTTATAGATTTATGTATATTGAACCATTCTTGGAACCCTGGGATAAAACCCACCTGGTCGTGATGTATAATTATGTTTGATAGGATCTTACTGAGTATTTTTGCATCAATATTCATCAGAGATATTGGTCTGTAATTTTTTTCTTGTTTGGTCTTTAGACACATGAAAAAATGCTCATCATCTTTAATCATCAGAGAAATGCAAACCAAAACCACTGAGATACCACCTAACTCCAGTAAGAATAGCCCACATCACAAAATCCCAAAACTACAGATGTTGGCATGGATGTAGAGAAAAGGGAACACTTCTGTACTGCTGGTGGGAATGCAAGCTAGCACGTTCCTTTTGGAAGGAAGTTTGGAGAATGCTCAGGGATCTAAATATAGGCCTGCTGTTTGATCCTGCAATTCCTCTTCTTGGTGTATATCCAAAAGACCAAAAATCATTTGGCAACAAAGATATTTGCACCAAATTGTTCATTGCAGTTCAATTTATAATTGATGGGAGAAGTCCAAGTGCCCATCGACCCATGAATGAATTAATATATTGTGGTATATGTATATCATGGAATACTATGCAGGATTAAAAAAATGGAGACTTTACCTCCAGTAAAAAAAAGATTGTTTATGTTTACATGGATGGAGGTAGAAAATATTCTTCTTAGTAAAGTATCTCAGGAATGAAAAAAAAAAATCCGATGTACTCGGTACTACTATAAAACCAATTTAGAATCACTCACACTTTCATATGAATGATGAATCACAACTATAGCCTAAGATGAAGGAGGGAAGGGGAGAGGGAAGGAAAGTAGACAGACCACACATATGGAGCATATTGCAAGTACAAGTTGGATCTATCAGGTGTAGAACACAAGTGTCT
>NW_003852610.1:1731669-1738256 GCF_000181295.1 Otolemur garnettii | reverse complement strand
CCCCCCCAAGAATGCATGGAATATTCATCCTAAGGCCTAAGGCCTAAAACAAACACAAACAAATTTAAATCAAGTTAAATAATGAAAGTATGACAATAGTGGAATCAAATAAGAAAGCAATAAGAAAAAATCATCAAAACATCTATAAACACACAGAAAGTAAACAATTCATATTTGCATATACCAGAGGGTAAAGAGAAAGCATTACTAGAAATAGAAAATATATAGAAGTAAATGAAAATAAAATTATAACATGTGTGATGCAACCAAAGCAGTACTAATAAGTAAATTTGTAGCACTAAATATTTAGTAAAGCAAGGGTCTCAAATTTCCTACTGAAATTCCTGCTATAAGAATTTGGAAAAGAAAGCAAAGGAAGCAGAAGAAAAATATAATTGAAGTTAGTGAAAATGAAAGCAGACAAAAAAAAAATGAAGAAAGTAAATAAAACCAAGATCACCATTTAAAAAATCAATCAAATTCATAATACTATAGCAAGCCTAAAAGAAATGAAGTAGACAGAAATCACTAATTTTAGAAATTAAACAAAGGATATTATTCCATTATCAACATCTGTCAACATGTTATTCAGACATTATCAAAACAATAAAGGAACACTCAGAGCAACTTTATCCCCATAAATTCAACAACTAAAGAGAAATGGATCAGTTCCTTAAAAAAGATAAAGGATTAAAATATACCAAATGAAAGAGGTAACATAAATAGTTTTAATACAAGTAAATGGTTGAAGTCATTATTAAAACATTTTCCCCCTAAATAATTTTTTCAGCCCAGATAATTTCACAAGGGAATCTTACAAAAATTCAATGAAGAATTTAAACTAATCTTTTGAGAAAGTTAAGAAAGAGAAAACACTTCTCAACTTATTTTATAAAGATACATTTCATAAGAAAAAGTTATAGATCAATATATTTCATGAACATAGATGAAAACAATCCTTAATAAATGCTAGCAAGCCTCATCCAATAATAGAGTGAAAATAATTATACTCCATGGCCATTTAACCTGGGTATACAGGCCATTTACTATTCTTAAATCAAGCACTGTAAATTTTCCAATCCAATAAGCTAAATAGGAAAGATAGTATCATATTAGCTGAAGAATAAAAAAGTTTGTATTTAACTAAATGCAATACCCATTCATGATCTGAAGAATTTACAAATAGAGGAGAATTATCTCAACCTGATAAAATTCATCTATAAAAACCCACAGCTCATATCACACTTGACAGTGAAAGACTGAGTAATTTTCCTCTAAGAAGCAGGGGATTTTCCTCTTGTCAGTGTTTATTAATTTAATACTGGGAAATCTAGGCACTACAACAGTGCAAAATAAATAAACAGAAAGTAAAAAAAAAAAAAAAGCACACAGATAGGACAAGGAAAAAAAAATAACAACTCCTACTTGTAGATGACATGATTATATACACAGACATTTCAAGGAATATCAAAACAAAATAAAAACACTGCTAGAACTGAACAAGGTCATATAAAGAATATTAGCACACAAAAACAACCACATTCCTACTACCAGCAATGAACATAAGGAAATAGAAAATAAAAACATTATCACGTACAATGCTCCAAACAAAATGAACTACTCAGGTACAACTAACAAAGTATACAGGCTGACGTGGGTAGATTGCTTGCGCTCACGAGTTAGAGATCATCCTGGGCCAGAATGAGACCTCACCTCTAAAAATACCTGGGCATTGTGGCAGGCACCTGTAGTCCCAGCTACTCTAGAGGCTGAGGCAAAAGAATCACTTGAACCCAAGAGTTTGGGGTTACTGTGAGGTGCGACACTACAGCACTCTATTGAGAGTGACAAAATGAGACTCTGCCTCAAAAAACAAAAACAAAACAAAACAAAACAATAAAGTACAAACTTAATATTAAAAAATACTTAGTCAAAAATATGCAGTTTTATATGAATTACAAAATGCTGATGAAAGAATTCAAAGAAGGCCTAAATGAATGGAGACACATACTCTATTCACAGATTAGAACACTTAACTATGTGGAGGTGTCAATTCACCTCAAATTGATAATGTTTTAAATACAAGTATTACTAAAACTTCAACAAGGCTTTTGCAGGAATAGACAAATTATTCTAAAATTTCTAAGAAAAGTCACAAGCCCTATAATAGGTAAGTGATCTTAAAAAGGAAGAATAAAATGGAAAGAATCACTCTACTGAATAAGGCTCAGTGACCCAGACAGTAGAAGAGACTGGTACTGGGATGCACACATAGAGGCATGGAATGGAACCAAGAACTGAGAAATGACTTTGCCCATGGTAGTCCAACTGAGTTTTGACAAGGGTGCAAGAGTCATGCTCTGGAGATAGGAAAGCCTCTTTAACCCATGGTGCAGGAGCCATTGAACATCCAGAAGCAAAAGTATAAACCTCCCTGAAAGCTCATGTCTCATACAATCAACTCAAACTGGGTCATAGATTTCTATGGGTGTACATTTTAGTGAAATAAATGGGGATGGGCTTTGTACTGTTAACAAGCCATCCTCTATCCTCTGCCAATGACTTCACAGTGGAGGCTGAGTGAAATGAGAGAGCAAGACAAATGAAATGGTGATTACATTTAAGGCACAGAAAACAGTAAGTGCTGAGGTCAGAGACAGGATGGTATTTATGTTACTGAAACAGCAAGAGGGGAAGTATACGGAAGCAGAGTGAGCAGGAGGCAAAGTGTTAGAAAACATGGCCAGAATGGGAAGGAAGCCACATCATAAAGGCATGAAAAACTACATTGGTAACAAATTTTAGTTTTGTTCTACGAAGTATGAAAAGACATTGAAGAGTGTGGGGTGAAGGATTACATGTGATGGACTTGACATTACTCATACTATCATGTCAAACAAAGTCACTTTTATGCTGTCTTAGGATGCTGCTGAAAACTGACAAGTGGATAGATGACTCAGATGCTGGGTGACTCCTAAGGATGTAGACCATGTACAGGACTATAGAGCTGGGGGATGTAATGGGCGAAGATGAGAGGACTTCTAATATATAAACTATAAATGTGAATCAAATTTTGAAACTGAAACATTTAACCTCTAAAGGAAAACAGAAAATCATTGGAATTGACAAAAGAAGAAAGGGTTTGTAGACGTGGAGTGAGTTCAGAGAAATCATGTAATCTAAAGAGCCTAGAGTAAAACATGAAGGGCGTGAATGGAATTGAGTGCCAGTGACGTATAGGGCAGTGACAAGCATACCACGATGTGCACATTGTACTTCCAGAAGGTAGGAGAAACAGAACGAGAAATACCTCAAGAACTGTTGGCTGAACAGTCTACAAATTTGGTTGAAATCAGTAACGCATATGTGAGCAAGCAAGGCAGACCTCAAGAGGTAAAGAAAAAAAAATAAGTCTTTTATTTTAATTTTTAGGTCTACTTTAAAGGATAAGCTTGTGATCATTATACCTGACAATAAGAGAAAACCAAGTTCAGTGACTTAATCAATATTTCCATGTGGCAAGAAATCTAGAGCTCCTGGTCTAGTGATGGTGCAACTTCTCCAGAAAGACATCAAACACCCCCTCCTTTGTCTTCTGCCCTGCTTTCCTTTGTGCCTGACACTCGAATGCCCGCAGGTGGCAGCTCTATCTCTGAATTCCAGACAGAGAGAAGGCCAAAGGACACATCTTCCTGCTCTGTAGAAAAATAATGCCTTTTGCAGAAGAAAAATAGACTCTGTTTCCTGAGCTTAATGGAGAAGTAATGGAGCTCCCAGGAACTGTGAAGGAGAACTGGGGACTTACAGATAAGGAAAATGGAAAAAACAGATATTGGGTATGTGGGTAGTGATGCCACTGGTAACTCATTTTTCCTGACTTTTTGTTTGTTTGTTTGTTTAAGTAAACATTTATTGGCATAGATAGCTGCCATTCTGAAAAGGAAAAATAGAAAAATATTTATTCCTAACAAATTTAATTAATTAATTTATTTTGTAAAAATATTTTAATTGGAAAGAACTTTTAAAAAATTGTTTTTAATTTCAGATGACTATGGGGTACACACAGTTTGTTTACACACTTTGTTTTTGTACAGACTGAGTCAAACTTATACATATAAGTGTGCCCTTCACCCAGTGTGCACTAATCCCAGCAGGTACGAATTTCCCCATCCTTGCCTTCTTCCTCCCAGGCTTGATTTTCACTGAGATTTACGTCTATATGTACACTGAAGTGTTGACTGATCAGTGCCAGTTTGGTATTGAGTATATGTATTTGTGTCTCCATCCTTGTGATGCTTTACTTAGAAAAATGGCTTCCAATTCCTTTCATGTTGTCCAAAAAGATACTATTAATAGATTACCCTATTTTTATGGCTGAGCAGTGTTCCATAGGATGCATATTCCACATTTTACTCATCCCTTTATGTATTGGTGGGCACTTGGAATTGACAAAAAGCATACCCCAGGCACTTGGGTCGTTCCTGTGTCTTTGACATTGTGAATTGTGCTGCTGTGAACACTCAAGTGCAGGTGTCCTTTTTGTAAGTGGACAAAAGATATGAATTGAAAATTTTCAAATGAAGATATATAATGGCCAATGACTCATGAAAAAATGTTCATTATCCTAATCATTAGGGAAATTCAAATCAAAACCACAATGAGGTATCACTTAAGTCTTATGAGAATGCTGGTGTGCTGTGGAGAGAAGGGAACTCATATACTATTGGTCGGACTGCGGCCGGTACAACCTCTATGAAAATTGTATGGAGATTTCTCAAAGCTAAAAAAGACCTATCATTTGATACACCCATCCCACCACTGGGTATGTACCTAGAAAATTTTAAATCCCAGTGTGCAGACATATGTGGCGTCTCTAAATTAGCAGTGCAATAATTATCTTAGATGGTCAGGAATGCTCTGATTCTACTGGTTGGGAGGACTGTGCATCCGTTTTTCTCCACTGATGAGTAAGGGAGGTATGAACAGCACACTAGATCCTTCAGAGATCCCAGTTCCTTTGGGTATATATATATGTCTCTTCCCCCTACAAAAAGCAAACAAGTAAACAAAAACATTATTAAGTGTCTGGACTTTTCATGACTATTCCACTATTACATTGTTAAGTGCTATTAAAAAAATTTTGACACTTGTTAAAGATGCCAAAAATGGTGTCATTCAAGGGAGACGACCACAGTGGGGCTTCACAGAGGGGAGAAATATTGCACTCAACTCGGGGAAAGTGCCACTTGTAGCCCAGGAGCAGAGTAGGGTCAGTTAGTGGAAGATTACTCAGAGGAAACATGAGGGTCAGAGGATTTTGGCTAAACCAACCTAACAAAATCCATGCTAAAGGCAGCCCAATGACCAGACATTCCCTGAGGACGGCAAAAGGCTGAGAGATTTGCTCAGATATCCAGGCTGAGGGGCTTTTGGTCTTGAGAATAAGACCCAATGAGGGACCTGGTCAGAAAAGGACTTACAGGACCTCAAGTTCAGTTAATCAGACAGTTGTTGTCAGGGCCCACAGCCAGAATCCTCTAGAAACATAATCTTTTAAGTTGAAGATTCTAGTTTCTTACCTGCAGGCTACATTCTTCTCCCATCCCACAACTTCTGCTTCATACTGTTGCCTTAAGTCAGCTAAGTATTAACAACAAACTCAGAGGTGAAAACAACTCTTGCAAATTATGTTTTGTTACTATGCTCATGCCCATGGAGAAGTTATTCAAAAACTGGGGCCACAATCTTATTTCACAGATAATCCTTATTTTATGTTGAACTATTTGAAAATATCACTTTTTCAAGTAAAAATATGGTTGGCATTGTTATCTTCGCTTGACTCAAGTAGTGATGCACTGTGTTTTAGATACATACATTTTAGGGGCTGTTTTGTGCCTCCCGCCAGTCTTTCCAGATTGCAGGAAACCTTCTAAGCCAAGTAGTATGGCCTCCAACAAGTGCTTGCAAACTGAGGAGCTATAGTTTAAATTCTCCCATCCCTGGAACAATGTTTATGAAAGTGGGAAAAATTACTGAGCTATACCTCTACCTACCACTTTTCTACCACTGAAACCTTCACACACAGCACAAGGTATGATGGCTGAAAATCAATCAAATATATGCCGTTGACTGACATGCCACACACTTTCCAGCTGCAATATCTGAGAGTTTACTGCTAATAGCTCTACTTTCATCTCAAATTGAGATCCTGTTATACTCAGTCTGCACTGAAGTATTATCTCTCTTAAGCCGAAATTGTTACTTACTAACTGCCACTTCCTACCTGACTACTTTATAGACAGAGGGTGCCAAAAAGTTACATACATTTTAAGAAAGGAAAATACTGTATGAAAACTGCAATGCTTAATATATACCAATGACAAAAGATACGCAAGTCACATGTGAGCACCTTTTGTAATCACAGAAGTCAAATGGGACTTGAGTATTGCTATTTTAACACAGTTTTTCCTTTCCTAAACTGTGTCTACATTTTTTTTTTTTTTTTTTTTTTGCACCCTCTGGAGAAGGGTATTAACTCACGGCCATTTTGTTGCTCACGGATAACATCAGGATGGCTGAAGAAATTT
>NW_003852610.1:1730270-1731247 GCF_000181295.1 Otolemur garnettii | reverse complement strand
TTGCATTTATGTTGTGAAGCAAATGCATTGTGGAAGAATTCTTCCAAATTTAGAATTTTTGTCCCAAAGATCAATCCCAATATATGCTCTAAGCATTCTTTCATGGTAGCACGACATGTTGCCTTAGTTTCCGTGGCTTTGGTGACTACAAAGTTCACACCAACCCCTTCAGTACATCTGTCTATGAACTTATATGTCTACTTTGTCTTGGGGTCCCCCGTTATGTGTGTCAAACAGAATGTTTAGTTTTCCTTTCTAAAATTACTTTTCTTCCTTGTTGTCAGTGGCAAAAGCTGGTAGCAGTATTCAAACTTTGTCCCATATTGAAACCTGAAAATAGTTTTTACACTTCAATTACCGAAGCCTGTGAATTTTAAAGTTTTCCCTCTGACTCCTTCTTATTACTCCTGTAACTCACAGCCTCAAGCAGTAGTCTCCTGTCCAGTTCTCCATGTCATCCTTCCTTCTCAGGGGTGACTGCATGGCCCTCGGGGAGGGGGCACTATAAATAGCACACCAGTCTTGTCACCCCTCTGCTTATAAGTCACCCAATGGTTTCCCACTGCCAGCTTTGTATAAGGCCCAGATCTCTAAATGTGACTAAAAACATCTTTCCTGATATGCCTTAGCTTCATCTTGACAAATCTCTTCTCCCACCGTTCACCCACCATTTTTCTTAAAATAATCTACCCACAAGTATTTCTTAAAATTTCTTAATTTTAAAATTTTTCCTTTAGCAGACACTTATCCAAATGACACTCTTCTCCCCACCTCCTTCCCTTTATTGAGTAACCTTGATTTTTTTTTCTGGGGTCTATATTAAATTTGTTTTCTCAGGCTTCCCCTGTTACAAAACCAGTTAAGCTCTCTCTATTTTACATCTATTAGCATCTGGTGCAGAGTAAAAGTACAATCATACACTGTCTCTGTGTCTATGATGTACCTGTCTCCATGTCTCTCATGCACCTATCTCTGTG
>NW_003852610.1:1729826-1730065 GCF_000181295.1 Otolemur garnettii | reverse complement strand
GCACCTGTCCTGTGTCTCTGATGCACCTGTCTCCGTGTCTCTGATGCACCTGTCCTGTGTCTGTGATGCACCTGTGTCCGTGTCTCTGATGCACCTGTCTCTGTGTCTCAGATACACCTGTCTCTGTGTCTCTGATGCACCTGTTTCCGTGTCCCTGATGCACCTGTCTCCGTGTCTCTGATACACCTGTCTCTGTGTCTCTGATGCACCTGTCTCCGTGTCTCTGATGCACCTGTCTC
>NW_003852610.1:1719387-1728756 GCF_000181295.1 Otolemur garnettii | reverse complement strand
TGTTGCACATTTATTTCATGCATTTCAGTTTTTTTCACTAGACAGTGTGTTCCAGGAGAATGGCAATTCTGTCTCCATTGACTCAATGATACTCAGAAAACATGCAATGAAAAGAGCAATAAATGCACAATTATTTAAAAACGTGGTATATTATGGTATTCCAATTCAGAAATTATACATGTCTACATATACATAAATATAGGAAATTAACTCATAGGTCATTTAAGCACATTAGATGAGCATAAAACTTCATTTATATGAATTAATAACTGTTTTTATTAATGTTTACTATATGTTTGTCATAAGTCAGGTATTTGACACAGACAAAACAAGTCCAGTGCTTTTCTTTTACTATTTACTTTACTGTATCACTGATAGGCACGTCTCATGCTTTCACGCAGCAAAACTTTAAATTTGAAATGTACACGTTGGCGTGGACCGCATTGTCCCAAATCTGGACCTTCCACTCCACCCTGCTACACTCTTTGCCTGGATTTAGTGCCAGTGTCACTTCCTTCATCTGTAAAACTACCTCAAGGATAGAAATAACATATCTGAAGAGGGCGGCCTAGATCTCAGACCATGTTAACTACCCAAGGGGGCAATGCTGTTAACAGTATACATTTTACTACTGTTGGTAGAGTTGTATTGCGCTTGTATGAGAGAGTAAGACCAAAGCTTTTAACTTAGAAAAGTTTATATACTTCAAAAACAAATGTACCTGAGTCATCTTTGGATCTATATTATTCTAAGAACATTAAACTTGAATTGTTACTGAGCAGGGCTTGTCTCGTGCACATAGAAGGGCTTGTCTCGTGCACACAGGGCTTGTCTCTGTCCCATGGCAGCTTTGAAAAAAGGAAAGTCTTTATTGTGAATTTACTGGCAAGGAGACGAGGAATGCTCACCTCTGAACTATGTGCAGTACAGTTGTGGGTTGTTTTTCAGTGCAACACTCCCCCTGGGGTGCGAGTCAGGTGACCTGACCATGCCCAGATGAACCAAGTGAGTTTGATTCATGCCCCCAGAGCTGATGAGAATGAAAAGTCAACCTCAGGTGGAACCAGAGTTTTCTCCTGGAACTGGGGAGATCTGGGGACTGGTGTTACTCACTGAGGGTAACTATAGGCGAGGTAGAAAAATGCCAGGAGGCATGCCCTAATTGTGTCATGCAAAGTGGTGGTGACAGCCCTTGTCTGTTAGGTCCCCACTGCAGCAAAATGGGACAGGTCTAATGTCATAAATAGGACCCTGTTCCTTCATCTGAAAACTCTGGTTCCACCTGTGGTTGACTTTTCAGTCCGGTCAGCTCTGGGGGCACGAATCAAACTCACTTGGTTCATCTGGGCATGGTCAGGTCACCTGACTCGCACCCCGGGGGGGGAGTGTTGCACTGAAAAACAATCCACAACTGTGCTGCACAAAAGATAAACCCAGGTCACTGGTTCTGTGTGTCCTTTTCAGCTTTCCAGAAGATTCTTGATGCACAGCAACATTTGAAAACCACTGCCTTAGCAGAATTCCAGAGAATGAAATGGCAGGTAGTGAGATAGTGAGCTCTGTGAAATTTTCAAAAGCATTCTCTGTCTCTCATGCTCTGAATTATTTTTATATGATCCTCATGTTTTCTCTTTTGTAACTCTTTTCTTTTCTCTTGGAACATTTAAAAGATTGATACTTTCTGGTGTTTCCAAATGTCCAGGTGTTTGGCTCCTTGTAGCCTAATACACAGATGCTTGACAGAAATCAGGCCTTGCCCAGATGGACTGAGCAGAGTGTCTGCAGTCTACCTCAGTGCTTTTTGCAAATTTAAAGTCTTGGCAGTCCCTCTTGCCCGGTGTTTGTTTACAGAGGTGCAGGTTGACAGATTCCCTAGTGGGTAAAGAAAAGAGAAATTCAAATAGATAAATAAGATATTTTTGTTTTTATGGAAGTACAGAATTGTTCTTTTTGTAGAAGATAGCATGAGTGTTACTAACATGAAAAGAAGTATGCCTTATCAATTCAATGTAATTGGTTGTCTCTTGCTATTTTGTAATTACCTGAACAAACACAGATCATCTAAGTGAATTCTGACATTGCCAAATAGTCAGCCTGTTCTTTTTCTCCACTGGTAATCACAGGAGGAAAACAGTAAACATGTGGGCTACCAAATGAGGGTTTAGTTCCTCCTTGACGGAATCTACTAGAAGAAATTTATGCTCAAGAGAAGTAATGAATTTTTGTTTTACAGCACAAAAATCTCAAATGTAACACTCAAGAGCGATTTATGAGCTAAAAGTACATGTTCTTACATTCATGAGCCTAAAATATTTTGAGTGATGAGATATCTAAATATGAAAACATCATGATGAAAATAATTTTGCATTTGATAAGGACAAATCCTGAATTCATGAATAATGTGCATACTGTAAAAATATTTTAAAATACCCCCACACTTTAAATGTTTTAATTTTTAAAAAATATATTAGATATTAATATTATTTACCATTTTGAATATTTTAATTAATTTTATGAAGAAGCATAGATTATAAACAATGGATTCATAAGCATTTATTCTGTTGGAAAAGATTGTGAGTAAAAGTAATCAGGTGGATTGATTGTGACTAACGATAAGAATTAGCTTAAGAACTATAAGCATATAAATATCCCCATAAGTAAATTTCATCATAGAATAAATGGATTACATAATTGTAGGCAGCACATTTTATTGAGACATGTAAATGTAAAATGCTAAATGATAACTGCTTTGAAAAATGTATATTGGCTATATTGCATTATGAATGCAATATTAAAATTAATATTAAAACCAAATGAAATTTCAAACTTTGACCGTTTCATAGCTATTCATTCTCTCTAAGGCCAATTCCATAATAATCTATAAAACTGTAACTTTAAAATTAGAATTTAAGTCTTAAAGATTTTGGAATCATTAAACAAGTCAAACCAAAATTATGTTTTTTTCCCTTATTCTACTTTTTATCTTGTATTTACATACTGCCATTTCCTATTTAGACCTTGGGTTACTGTTTTTATGTGACTTTTTTATTCTTTTTTAGTTAGTTTTGAGTGATTTTTGTATTTGTCATTTTCTGGGATATGGAATCTCATAGTATTTTCTTCTGATTTTGGTCTTATATGGTAAATTCTATCCATGTACCGGCCTCATTTGACTTGCAGACTCCTCTGGCAGGGTTTGTGTTTATTTCCTAGTGAAAGTGATGCAGGGCTCCCCCATTCAAGACTGGACAGGGGAACTCAGTTTTTTTAGGCCTGGGAAATTTCATGAACTGACCTTTGCCCTGAGCTGGAGGGACTGCATTCATTCATTTGTCAATCATGCTCATTAACATTGAAAAAGTGTTTCCATCTACCAAATATTGGACAAACATAATTCGCCAGACCTTCTACTCCTAAGCAAAGTATCCATGCAGAGTCACCCTACCTGTGTCTTTCCCTCTGCCAGAAGATCTGGTGCTTTTTAGTCCTTCTACTCCTTCCTGTCCAATAAATCCTTTCTTATTACTGATTTGTGGTTCATGAGTTCATTTGTCAAATTCCCAAGACCAAGGACCTACTGAAGAAAGAAATGCTATAATGAAAGCAGCTATTGAACAATGGTTCTTGACAGTCTCAGCCCTGGATACTGCTGTCAGCATAAGTCACCCAGGAGTCAGACACTGTCCCAGATCTCTCTCCACCCAGACTATCTCAGAACAGAATCCAGACTGCTTTCATACCTGCATAGCATCCGTCCACCATCCTCTGTGTTTTTGGAGTCAGCAGATGTCTGGTAGCTGCTGGATTTCACCTATTCCACACACACCCACTCTAAGCTCATGCCTAGGTTCCTCCTTCACTCTGCCCTTTGTATCTCATACTTCTCTATATTTTTTCTTTCATGAAATTTTCTTTTTAGAGAAACAGCCACTTTCTCTCAACCTTGGTCATCATTTCCAGTCCTCTACTTTTGTGGTAATGTTATATTTCCTCCTTGTTGGAAAGCATCCAGGATTTCAAATGGGGTGATGAGAGCACTTTAATCCAGTCCTCACAGTACCCTACTCATAGGTGAGTCTGTGACTCAATCTGGGATGTGAGGTCTTTGCCTGAGCTGTTTGGATATGGGGAAATCAAGGCCGGGAGGGGAGCTCCTACCTGAAAATGGAACCCAGTGGCTAAACGCACTTGAATCCTATTGTCCCTCTGTCCATTCTGTCCACACTGCACATAGACAACCCTATTAAGTTAACTTCCCTTGTGTTTTCTCACCTGTGACCTGAGCACCACCATAGGTCGCGTTCCAGGCCCTATTCCATACTCAGCATTCACTCTGCACATGACACCCCGGGAGCGTGTCCATCCCTACCCAGTTTGTGTGGATGAGCTCACAGCATGTCTCAGGGTGCTGTTAAGAGCACAAGCACATATGTACGTGAACCTGTGGGAGTGTAGAGGTCAGGGGGCTGACCTGGAAGGGGAATCCCTTCCTGCTGCCTCCTACGGCTGCACCCAAACCTTTCTGCTCAGACTGAGGCCACCCTCTCCCATTGCTGCCAGGCAGTGGTTTGAACAGGCCTGACAGCAAAGCCAGATCTGTCTGCCCAGCAGGGGCTCTGCCAATAGGCACCCTCTCAGGGGGACCCAGGCTGACTTGGGGAAACCATCTAAGGTTTGCAGGGCAATGAGCCCTTTCTGTACAACACATTTTTCTTCTTTCACAAGCTTCATCCTGTATGGGGTCCCCAGGTGCCCGCCTATCCTGCTCCTCTTCCTTTCTCACTCCCAGGGAACTCCTCAATCAGTCTCTTACACATGAAATCTCTTCTTGAGGCTCGGCGCCTGTGGCTCAAGTGGCTAAGGCACCAGCCACATACACCTAAGGTGGCCGGTTCGAATCCAGCCCAGGCCGCCAAACAACAACGATGGCTGCAACCAAAAAATAGCCAGGCGTTGTGGTGGGTGCCTGTAGTCCGAGCTACTTCGGAGGCTGAGGCAGAAGACTCGCTTGAGCCCAGGAGTTGGAGGTTGCTGTGAGCTATGATGCCACAGCACTCTACCTAAGGGGACAGCTTGAGGCTCTGTCTCAAAAAAAAAAGAAATCTCTTCTTGATTCCTCATTCTCAGAAGGACCCAAGCTACACATAAAGATAATTTATTAATTCAAAATATGCAATTTAACTGGGATTCCAGATGATTTGGGGGAGGGTAGGTTCATGTGAAAGGCCTGGTTGATAGCTCTCTGAGAGCAGCTGCCCCTGGATGCACCCAGCTGCCTTCTCAGATCTCCCTGTACACTGAGCACCCCATTAGGAAGCCTTGTCCAGGGGTCACTTCATTTTCTAATGATTCACATCTTTTGACATATTGAGATTGGCATATAGTAATTTCATATTGTCAGTGCTTTTCTGATAATACGACCTAAAATAGGTCCATCTAAATGTAACCAGTTGTTTACTATTATAATCCTTCAGAACTATTGGCAATAAGCATTTAACTTTATTCCCCAACAAATCATCAAGTATATGCAAGAGCAGTCAGATGACAATTTTGCTGTCGGCATTTTTCTATCCACCTTGAAATACATACTGCTGAGTCCTGGCAGTGAACGAACCAATGTTCTTTCACAGCACAGAAACACTCCTCCTGGTATCAAGGCCACATTAGTATATTCCATTCTGCTTGCTGGGAATAAGCTATAAAATGTCCTGGTAACCTGTGGTCTCACGGCGTGCAGCTGCCTAGACAGCACTGTCACCGTGTAGCAGTCTCCTGCTTTCCTTTGCTTTCTGAGCAGAGAAGCAAAGCAGGGTTGCCGTGTGTGCAAAAATTAATGTACTGATCTACACACATGCTCATCCACCCCCTGTCTCTGGATTTGTGTTGAGTACTCAAATCCTATTTAATTCATTTCTATTTTGGAGACAGAGTCTCACTTTATCACCCTCAGTAGAGTGCCATGGTGTCATAGCTCACAGTTTAATTACTGGATTATCTCCACAAATTTGCTTTTGAGAAAAGTGACACATTTTCTTGAAAATTTTTATTAAACATATCATTTTCATAATACCCCCCCCAATCACTCCACACCTTAAAACTCAATTTGTTATTACGTGTTTTTCAAAACTGATGCAGTTGTTAAGTGTGATGTTTTTGTCTTGATCATTGTCCCACATGATGGGTAGTGGCGTTTATTCATAGCCATATTTAAACACTATAATGAAAAGTAAACTCAGCTAATGTATGTTCTTCCTGGAAGCACCATGATAATATGGATCTGTGTGAAGTCACATCACGCCACTTACACAGGCAGCATGTCATATTTATTATTTATCCCTGGTTCCAAATAATTTGCCTAAATTCACTATATCATCCATAAAAATGTGAATGTTTACAATAAAGGAATGAATGCTGATGTTATATTCTCTGAAGAGAATAAACTAGGAATCATAAACTTAGACATCTTCAGATTCTTACACGTCCTGGGGGCTAACCTATCTCAAGTATGATCATCGTTACCATTTTCCTCCGACTCAGATCATTTTTTTTCTTTCCTCGAACAAATATACTAGGTAGCATGTTCTCCAGAGTGGTAAGTCTGCTGCAAAAGTCAATACTGCATTAATCATTTCAGTAATACCAGTGAAAAAAATTAAAAATTCTGACTGGCTACAGTGGCTCACACCTATAATCCTAGCACTCCTAGCACTGGGAGGTTGAGGCAGGTGGATTGCTTGAGCTGAGGAATTCAATACCAGCCTGAGCTAGAGGGAGACCCTGCCTCTAAAAATAGTTGGGTGTTGTGGTGGGCACCTGTAGTCCCAGCTACTATGGACACTAAGGGAGGAGGACTGCTTGAGCCAAGAAATTTGAGGTTGCTGTGAGCTGTGATGATGCCTCGGCACTCAATCCATGGCATAGAGTGAGATTTTGTCTCAAAAAAAAAAAAAAAAAAGAAAGAAAGAAAAAGAAAGAAAAGGAAAAAAAAGAACAGAGAAGAAAAAAGAATTAGAAATTCTGAAATGATTCAGAGAATATATAGTCAGTCATATACATTTACAATACATTTATATAACTTAAATTCCTTCAAAATTTCAGAGAAAATTTCCTATTAGATAAAGGAGGCCAAAGTTAAAAAAAAAAAAGGCAAATGAAACCCTAACAATTTTCTTTTAAAATTAAGCCTTCAGTGTACTTTGGCTAGTTCTAATTTAACTGTCTGTTCTTCCAGAACTGACCCTCTGCTATTATTCTGTCATTTAAAAATCTGCTCCTCCAGGAAGGCAATACATGGCATCAAGTTGCTTGTTTTCCTGGAGGGCTGAACCCTGTCTATCCGGGCACTGGCTTTGCCTCTGCTGCAAACCTCCACAGTTCCCAGCCTTTCTTGGTAGGTCTCATCTTCCTGCATACCTGAGCTAATACGCCTAGGACTCCACTGAGACTCCTCATGCTCAGGTAAAACCAGCCCATTGGGTGCTGTGTGCCTACAAGGCCTGTCTCTCAGGCCTTTCTTCTCTCAGGTCAGGAAAGCAAATTAAAATGAAAAGCATGTATTAGCTGACCGGTCTGGGTCCGTCCTGACAGTAGGCTTCTCCCTTGGAATGGGAATAAATGTTTATCTTAAAGCCCCAGCTCCTCACTGTTGTCACAGTGCTTTCAGAAGTCTGTCTGAAAAGCAGCCTGCTTTAAAAAATCTTTCTCTGTGAAACAGTTTTACGAACAAATTTCATACATGGAATTTTCCTCTATGGCCTAAACATAGAATGGGTACATGTATGCGTGCCATGTTAAATCTCTTTTGCTGTGTCTGTATTTGCACCTAGACATCCAGATATGGCATGAAGACCAAGTCATGCTGATCACCACCAAGAGAACAGGGGCATCACCACCCACTGATGCCATCTCCTTTTATTTGGGGTCTCAATCTTGTCTTTAGAAGTGCCCCAGCTGTTTTCGTCAGTCATCAATGTATATATTCTAAAATATATATTGCTTAGTTTAGCTTGTGTTTGAGCATTACAAAAATACTATTATAATGGATACAGTAACTTTCATTTTTCTTTAAATAGTATAATTTTTAAGATTTATGTGGGATTTTCTTGCACTCATACTTTATTCACTTTTCTGTAATGTTTATGTCTCTGTTCCATTATATTTGTAAATTATATATACATAGGTCTGGTGATTGATGTTTGGATTATTCTTCATTCTTGGGTTTATGAGCAGTGCTATGAAAATAATTTTTGTAAATGTTTTAAAAATTGGTTCAAATTGCTTTAATTGATTTTATACTTATACTCCCAGCATACTGGGTGGTTTCAGCCAATGTATTCATCATAAAATAATATCTTACTCTTCCTAATTTCACTTAAATGTATAATTATACTTTAATACGTTTATATGATATTATTTGTTCTTTTTACTGAGAAATATCAGATTCTTCTTTCTGTAATATGTATAGAGTTTGTTTTCATTTCTTTATACTGTTTAGAAATTTCTGTGTTCTGAGTATCAATTAATTATTTGTATTATGTATTGTTATTACTTTTTGCCACTTTGTAAAATGATGACACTTTTTGTTTCCTGAGGTCATAAAGAGGAGTTCATATGTTTTTTCCTGAACCATTTTTTCCACCTTTATGTTCTAACACACTTGAACTATAGTTAAACTTCCACAGCACACACTATAAATGTTTCCAAATTACGTTGATCAAAAAAAGGAGTAAAAAAGAATATACTTACTGTGCTTTGAACTTAATTTGAAAATAATTTAATCAATGATCTTTAAAAAGTTTTGTGGCACACCTAAGATTCTCTCATGGCACACCAGTTGAAAGTCACTGTTCTAAATGTCTAAAGATTCGACCTTCAGATTGTAAGTAAAGAGATATATTTGTGTAGCCATTACCAAGTACCAAAGGGCAGCATTCCTGCCTCTCAGAAGTTTATCTCACATCCATCCTGAGTCAATAAACACCCTGTTTCATGAATTTGTCCCTATTACATCATAATCAACTAAATACTTGCACTAATGGAGCTGCACAGTGTGTATTCTTTTCTGTTACCCTCCAGATGAAAGTCCGTGCTCCTGATGGGAGCCAGAGGCACCTCTCACTTGGCATCTCCTTAGTTCCTTTCAAATAACTTCATTTAGTATAGTCTCAAGTTGTTAGTTTCCTTTATTTCAAGTGAGAGCAAATAGAGAAATCCTGCGTGGAATTTTTTATCAACCTATGCTATGCCTCATAATAAAAGTGATCTATATTGTCAGACAAATGTGTTTTTCTAATTTTTTATCAAAGCCTATTTTACTGAGAAATGTATATAATACATCTGATGTTTGGGGCAGAAAACTATGAAGAAATA
>NW_003852610.1:1715459-1719185 GCF_000181295.1 Otolemur garnettii | reverse complement strand
TACCTGTTAACACTCACCCGAAACTGTAGTTAGGTCCCATTCAATAAGGTATCTGTTTCTTCCACAATTTCTACATTTTTCCCTAGAGGAGAGGTAGATAATTAAGCTGAAAAAGATAAATATTAATAAGTTAAAAACTACTAGAATTAGTTTAAGTTTTTCTCTGTCTAGATGAAAAAATATATATAATATCTAATTGAGGTTCCTCTCAAAGGTTCACTAATAGCCTGTCATTAATTAAAGTTTGATTATCAGAAGGTGTGAAGTTAGAAATGAATTAAAACAAATTTTAGGCTTACACATGTGGTTTTTATAACATAGAATTTCTTCCAATACTACTGCTTTGTCTGATGGTAGAAGCCTTTGTATTACTAATTACAAGCAGGTAACTCTTTCCTATAATAAAGGAATTAGGTTCCCGTTGGACATAGACTACTGATACTCTAGACCAGTGGTTCTCAACCTTCCTAATGCCATGACACTTTAATACAGTTCCTCATGTTGTGGTGACCCCCAACCATAAAATTTTCATTGCTACTTCATAACTATAATTTTGCTACTGTTGTGAATCATAATGTAAATATGTGATATGCAGGATGTATTTTCATTGCTATGAAGGGGTGGTGACCCACAGATTGACAACTGCTGCTCTAGACAGAGAGTGAATGCTAGATGTGCTGCCTTTAAACAGTACTCACCACAGAAACACCTAAATGTTAGGAAATCTACATTTAGCACGGGATGGTACTTACTAGTAATTAAGGTACTTTGAACATTTCCAAATGCAAGTATGATGAGGTTTCTGGTATTAATTCATGAGAAAGCAGGAAATCCAAACACTGAATGCTGAGGGACAGGAATAGCTGAAGGCAAGCGCACATCAGATTACCTTCTTTACTTTTGTCAAAATGGTTTGGGCTGCACAGCTAGGCTTTCTATATTTCAGTGGATGTATCTCAATAAAAATTATTTAAAGAAAAACAACTTTTTTTTTTTAAAGAAAGCAATCTTAGAAAAACTTTGCCATAGTTCTCATGCTAACTACTGAGGCCAGAGTTAAGAAAACCGGATTTGAAGCTATTTACACTATTGTGCTTTTTAAAATGTCCATGTTTGTCTGGGTTTAATCTGATCACTTTAATTATAATTTTCTACATAATATAAAACACTTCACACTAAATTATTCAATGCTATTTAAATAACGACTGAATCATTAAAGCATACTGTGCCTGCTATATCCAATAAACACAACTTGGGAAATGCAATTAGAAATTAATTTTATTTTTGTTTCTTTTAACCTGCTCTAGGGGATGGCCTAAGTTTCTTTTCTGCTCCCTTTTAAGTAATAAAAGCTCAATTATAACTTTCAGGTACATAATCCCAGCAGAATCTCCCTCTGCACGTTGGAACATGCTGTGAGTGGGAACATATATTTCCTAAAGCAAGAAGTATTACTTATTTCTTTGTCATTATCCACCTTCACCTCAGCGGAATGGTTGACTGTGGACAAAAGGGTCTGAATGTTCTTTTGTGACTAGTTTTGTCATAAGATGACTTCATTGGCTCTCGGCAGCCTGCATAAATTAAAAGCTTATTTTTTTCTCATAGGTACAAGAAGGGCACCCCCTCCCAGGTCCCTATAGGTTCTCTTGCTAATCCTTCCACTGCCCTCCCCGGTGCCTCATTCCCTCAGGTGGGTCCAGGCGCACCTGTAGGCAGTTGGGCCCCAGGGTAAACTTTCCCTGCGCTGGGTCCTTCACAAGCCCCACTCACCCCGCCCACCATTGCAGAGGAAGAAAATACCAATTAAGCCACCTCTGCTTTGCCCTGCCCTTAGGAAAAATGCCAGGCTCTATTTCTGAGGTTTTTCTCATCTGACTTGGACACTAGTCCCCTGTGGCCACTCTGCAGGGCCAGGCTGGGAGTGGTCTCCGTGAGGCTCCGGGAGAGACTTGCAGTAACCGGATCACGCCTGTCACATGTCCCTCTGAGACTGAGCTGGGCGATATCCCATTCTCCAAAGAAATACTTCCAAAAATATGACCTCCAATTTCTTGTCTTCACAATTTTGTGCCCTCCTGTCAAGTTATAGGCCCTGAGATGGTTCTCTGATTTAAAATATCTGCATCATGGTCTCAAACCTCCCTTTGAACGTTCACATTGTTGTGAATTTTAGTTCCTCAGCCTCAGCGTCCACTAATATCCTCTTAGAGTGCATCCATATTGAGTCATATTTGTGAAAAATCCAAACTATATTTTATCAAGTGGGTTTTCACATTTAATTTCAAAACGAATGAGATTGATTACCAATTGTATAACAAAAGGAAAGAACTTTTCTTAGAGCTGAGAAACTTTCCGATGTGTCTAAGTCTGTCAGCCTTCCATGACTGTCTTGGAACAACTCTGCAGCCTGGCTTTTGAATTCTCCACTTGCAGCGTTCGCACCGGACGGGTTGGCAGATCATTTATCACAGCTCCTCATTTCTCTGGCAGATGTTCCCGTGTTTAGAGCGCTTGTGGGTCTGTGCCTTTCCCCTCCATCAGCGCACCACAAAACGAAGACGTGAGATGAGCTGGGACCGTGTGAGTGCATACCCAGCATTTTGCCTCATGACTGGAACCAGGGCATTTATTCTCTTGTTACTAATTTTTGTCGTCCGATTCTGAGGGGAGGCTGAGCACAGATCTCAGACGTGCACGGATAGTCTGGGCGCAGAGTCCTGTAAGAGACGCAGAGTGCTTCCCAGCGGTTCGTCTGCCGGCAGGTAGGTTATTGGAAGCCAAGCACCAGCAACATCATAACACAGTGTCAGGATTTGGTTTGCTTTTAACTTTTAAAATTGAAATCCAGAGAGAAGAGATTGAAGAGATTTGTATTCTTGTGAGAGAGAAATAAAACAGAAAAAAAGAATGCCGTAAATGTGTACAGCACTACCACACACATATGAATAGAGCGCTGCAGGGTGAAGCAAAGCCAGTCACGGGCGCGAGAAAGTAGCAGGTGGTGCTCACTAGATGGCAGGAGGCAGGAGAGACGCAAAAGTCATTCCTCTGTGTGTGTGTGTGTGTGTGTGTGTGGGTGTGTGTGGGGGGGGTAGGGTGGGGGTGGGATGCCTGATTGCGGCTGGGTAATTTCAATTTCAATACATTTCAAACATAGACTGCGAAAATATTTGCCAGGACTTTAACATATCATATTTAAAAGCATATAGCATGCCATACCATTTACAGTAATCTAGAAAAACGATGCCAATTGATTCAATAAACAGTTCTGTTCACATTACTTCTCTTGAAGCATCCAGTGGCCTTTGGATTACTTTGTGGTTTTATATCTGTAACTAAAGGCAATGAATTCTTGCATTTTCCATTGTCTCTAATTTATCTTTGTATTTATTTCCCAAATCACTGAAGGACATTGGACATGGTCTTTTTGACTCAGACTCTGTTAGTCAGCTCTCCTCCCTTGACAGTAAAAAATCAACAGGAGCCTCCTACCTTAGATGTCCTCTGCAATCAGAATGATGGAATTACTATCACAATATATCCCCAGAGACAAAGATAAAATCTCTGCTTTAAAATAACTTAATTAATTTTAAGTTAGTATCTGAAATGACCATAAATTAATGCACAAAATAGTTTTGTGTATCTGTGGTCAGGTTTAAATTTCCAAAGTAAGAAAATTATTTGATTTTAAAATTTGGTGAATAGAAATAGTGATTTATTGAT
>NW_003852610.1:1703583-1715197 GCF_000181295.1 Otolemur garnettii | reverse complement strand
GCCTCCCAGAGTGCTAGGATCATAGGCTTGAGCCACTGCTCCCAGCCGGGTTATATTTTCTTCCCCAAAGTTGGGTAAGCATTCTCAAGATACTATTTGAATTCCAATTCCATAAAGACAAATACCCAAAATACTTAAAGTTGGAGACCACCAACTAGTATAGTACATGAACTCCAAGAACAGAAAATATTTTTAGAGCACTTTATTGCATGTAGATGAATTGCAATATAAATGAAAGGAAGCAGAGACATCAGTTATAGAAGGTATAAATAATAAGCCCTAGCAGCTAATCACCACACTTTGGCCTTGAGTTCATTGATATAGGTCATCTTTACATATTGTAGTAGAGTAAAATTATAAATCATGTCAATAACCAGACATATTCCACATTCATTCCCTTATATAGCAAATATTTATTGAACAGTATACCTGGGAGATGGGAATAAAATATGAATAAACATGACCTATTCTTTAATAATGTTAGCACAGAAGTATCCTAATATTCATTTTATTAAACATTCAAACTGCTCTTACACATTAACTACAAAGGACTGGGGAAGTACATGGGAGGAGCTGGCCCTTTGCTCTTGTCTGTACTAGAAAAGAAAGAATTTTAAGCAATTTTTCTTGGAAATGCCAAGAGAGCTGGATCCCAGAAGAATACGGATTTTTCATGACCGACAGGGTTAAGGGGAATTTGGGTACTCAGGTAACTCGGACGAAAGCATATAAACATGAATCAAAACATCACTTTATGCCCTATAAATAGATACAGTTAAATATAAAAGAAAATAGCTATACATATCCCTAATAGTTTGGTTTATCTCATGCCCCAGAAATAGTGAGTGGTAATTCTATATGAGTAGAACACAGAGTTATATGATTGAGGGCTTAAAAGAAAACTGAAAAGGAAATTTAGGACCACATTATTAAGACCTTTTCTACAGTGATTCACTGTTTAATCTATATCCATGCATTTTAGGCAACAGAGAATTCACTCAGTGTGAGTGAGATAATGCCATAGAATCTTTTCATCTCCATCTGGTGGAGGCATCATGATGGAATGTGATGGAGCCCATGGGGGAGGCATGGCGAGAGACAGTAATATGAGCTGAGGTGCTCCCTTCATGATTCTCTGGGGTGGACTGCCCAGCAGGATGCTGGGATGATGAGTCATTGACATGGACAGCAAATGGACCACGGGAAATAAGAACTGGAATTTTGGTTGCAAACGTATATGTGTGTGTGTGTGTGTGTGCGTGTGCTTTCTATGTCTCAACTCTGGTTTTAAGTTTCTTTATGGATTTGCGTTACTCAGAATCCCTGACTCCTATTTTCTCCTCTGAATATTTAGGTGATGTTGGGTCACCTGAGCATTGCAGTGCTACTGGCTGGGGGTGTGAGGAGTGTGCTTTATCAGGCCACAGCATAATTTATGTAAACACAAGTGCACATGGGTTTTTCACATTTACGAAGGACTTTGAGTCCTTTCTAATTTATATGCTCAGTAATTTACTATTTTTGACTTATTTATAATCTGCACAGAGATGAAAACTGAAAATCAGACAATGAATGTAGGCCTGACAAATGGTGTAATGTACAATTACAGGGCTGGGAGACATTGGTGACCGTAATTTTTCAGGTCTCTTCATCCACACCAAATAGTAGTTTTACTGGGGTAGATTTTAATATGTCAGAATGAGGTGGTGTGCTGGGGTTGGCACAGACTTTGGTGAGCCAACGGTATGTTCAGAAGTTTCATAAACTAAGTTGTAGATGTTCAAGTGTTTAAAATGGATCATGGTGAGAGCATTTATAAAATGGAAATTTGCAAACATTACACAGTAAGGCTTTTTTCTTGGACACTTAGCTTACCAGCTATCTGAATTCAGCAGCAGCTATAGCATAGTTTAATAAATCGTTCAGACAAATGTTTACAATGAAATAATTAAGTTGTACTATAAGAATAGATGGATGTCCTTTTAATTCTTATTGAATAATTGGGACTTTTTTTGTCATGAAAACCATTTTAATAAAAAAACAGCATTTTTTAATGTGTTTGATAGCCATTCATCTGTCTTCTTTAGAGAAGGTTCTATTCATCTCTCTTGCCCAGTGACATAAGGGATTTTTGGCTCTTTTTATGTTGATTAATTTGGGCTCTGTATAGATCCTAGTTATCAAGCTATTCAAAATATTCAAATATCCTTTCCCATTGTGTAGGTTGTCTATTTGTTTTGGTTATTGTCTCCTCATATTACAAAATCTCAAAACTGCAGATGTTGGCATAGATGTAGGGAGAAGGGAACACTTTTCCACTGCTGGTGGGACTGTAAACTAATACAAGCTTTTTGTAAAGAAGTATGGAGAACCCTCAAAGAACTCAAACTAGACTTCCCATTTGATCCTGCAATCCCTTTACTGGGCATCTACCCAAAAGAAAATAAATCCTTTTACTATAAGGATATTTGCACTAGATTATTTATCGCAGCTCAATTTACAATTGCCAAAATGTCAAAACTATCTAAATGCCTACCAACCCAGGTATATGTATATCATGGAATACTACTCACTAATTAAGAAGGTGGAGACTTTACAACTTTTGTATTAACCTGGATGGAAGTGGAACACAGTATTCTTAGTAAAACATCACAAGAATGGAGAAGCAAGAATCCTATATACTCAATTTTGATATGAGGACAATTAATGACCTAGTACATGGTGGGGTGTGGGGGAAGAGGCGAGCAGAGAGAGGGAAGGCGGGAGGGAGTGGGGGGTCACGGTATGTGGCACACCTTTTTGGGGAGGGACACAATTATAAGAGGGACTTTACCTAACAAATGCAATCAATGTAACTTGGATCTTTGTACCCTCAATGAATCCACAATAATTTAAAAAAATGAAAGTAAATTGTGATCAGTATCTAAAAACAAGTTTTCATTTTTTTACTTAATTTTTACTAAATCATAACTGTACACATTTATGGGGTACAATGTGATTATTTTATATACATTGTGGAATATTTAAATTAAACTAGTCAACATAAGCATCACCTCACTTGTTTTTGTTGTATGACATTTATAATATACTTTTAGTTGTTTTGAAATATGCCTTTACATTGTGTACGTTAAGTGAGAGCCTATCAAATACCCTCCCTTACCTCCCTTCTCCCTCCTAAGTTCTCATATTTTTTCATTGTTTTCCACAGTGAAGTCTTGGTTAGAAGCACAGTTAAAATAGATATTGATAATTCAATATATTACAAATGCAGTGGGGAAGATGTGGGGTTTTTGGCTTATGAGATTTGGAGGACCCTCTCTAAGAAAAGAAAAAAAATAAGACTACAGAAGTAAATTAAAGTGTGAATATTTACTTAGAAAAATAAAATAATAACAAATTATGAATATTATATAGTTAACAAATATCATAAACATCAAAAAGTCCAGAAAAATAGCATAATTATTTAGGTATGAATAGCCTGATATATCTCTATATATCTTCCTACAATATTTGTGTATTACATTTTCATTGTTTTTTTCAATGACACTGCCATTTATGGAGAGAGAATAAATAATTCAGTTTTTTTCAGTTTTTCCTCCAGAAGTGTTGAATGCAATCTCTTTTTTATTATTTATACTGATCCATAAAACATGGGTCTTCGGATGCTTCATACTTTCTACTTTCAGGGTCTTCCCAGAAGCTATATGTGGGAGTGATTGTGAATCACCAAAATATATCCTATTAAGTCCAAACTCCATTTCCCCAGGTCCTCAAAAGCTCTTGGCCTCTCTGTATTAGTCCATTTTTTGCTGCTATAATAGAATACCAAAGCCTGGAAGATGTATAAAGAAAATAAATTTACTTTCTCACACTCTGGAGACTGAGAAGTTATGCTGAAGGAGCCAGCACCTTGCAGGGGCCTTCTTTTTGTGTCCTCGCCTGGTGGAGAGTGGAAGGAAAAGAGCAAGGGAAAACAAATCCCCCCTCAAACCTTTCATAAATGGAATTAATCTTTTCATGAGGGCAGAGCACACATGACCTAATCACCTCCTATTATGCCTCACCCCCCTGACACTGTTGCACCTTACTTCCAACACTGTTGCTCTGCTGATAAAGTTTCCCACACTTTTTTGAATCAAATATGAAATTTAGGGACACATTCAAACTGTGGTGCTCCAGTATCATGTCACATACAAAAGAAAACATGAAAGAGAATTAAAAAAAGATGGCTTTCTTAAAAAATATACTTCAAATGTCAAACATTTATGAACTGTTCAAAGATAAAACCTTATTTGCACATTGCTAGATCCCTGTGGAGCCTTGGAAGGGATCAGTGAAGAGAGGAACTGAAGTTTGCACTCCACTGGCTACTGCACATTAACCTCACTCTTTCAGCTAGTTTGTGGCTTTCTGGAGCAGAGGCAGAAGGCCCTGGGATCACCATGCTTCAGCAGGAAACATGGCTATCATTCATCAGCAGTGTGCATCGTGCTAAGGAATATGATGTAGAAGCTAAGTACTTATTCTTTCTAAAGAAACATGACTCTTCTGAATAATTTATGAAATGTTTGCCAAGGATAGGTGGCTATATTTAAGGGTGAGCTACACCTGCTCTATCCATGTACTAGCTATTACCTATTAGCACTTAAATAATGACTAGTCCACACTTAAAAGGCAATTTGCTAGCCGAGCTAAAGGTTTCTCAATTTTATTTGTACCTTCAAAAGCAACAAGCTTTACTATTTTTAATCCATTGTTTTGTTTTTCTAATCTCTATTCTGTTTATTTCTGTTTTGATTATTGCAATTTTTCCTCTATTACTAAGTTTGGGCTTTCCTTGTTCCTTTTTCCTTAGTTCTTCGAAGTATAACACTAGACTATGTGAGATAGTTCTTATTTGATGTAGGCATTTATTGCTATAAAATTCCATCCCTGGACTGATTTTACTATATTCCATAAGTTTTAGTATGTTGTGCTTGCATTTTCCTTTGTCTAGAGAGGAGTTTTAACTTCCCTTTTAATTTCTTCTTTGTTGTACTGATGTTAGGAATGTTTTGTTTAAATTTCAATTTTGAGTTTTCCATGATTCTATTATTGATTTCTAGTTTCATGTCACTTTGTTCAGAAAAGGTAATCTGATTTCAATATTTTCAAATTTGTTAAGATTTGTTTTGTAACCTAAGATATAATCTATTGTAAAGACTGTTTCTAGTCTACTTAAGTAGAATGCATATTCCATTAGTTGGTTGGAATGGTCTGTAAACATATGTTATGCACATTTGGTTTAAAGTGTAGTTCAATTCCAATAATTTTCTGTCTGGCTGATCCATCTATTATTAAAAGTGGGGTATTGAAGTTTGCTATTGCTTTGTGTTACCATCTATTCTCTCTTTAAATCTCTTAATATTTCCTTTGTATGTTTAACTGCTTAAATCTTAGGTGCATATATATTTAAAGTTGTTACATTGTCTTGAGGAATTGATCCTTTAAAAAGAGGAAAAACTCAAATGAATAAAATCAGAAATTAGAGAGGAGACATTACAATTGATACCACAGAAATACAAACGATCACAGACTACTATGAATAGCTATATTTCAGCAAAATGGATAGCCATGAAGAAATGAATGAATATTTAGAAACATAAAACCTATAGGGGCCGAATCAGGAAGAAATAGAAAATGTAACAGACTAATAATGACTAAGGATATTGAACCAGTAATAAAAGCTCTCTCATCAAGAAAAAGGGAAAAAAGCCCAGGAAACTTGATGTTGTCACTACTGAATTTTATTAAACATTTCAAAAAGAACTAATGATTCCTCTCAAATTCTTCAAAAAATTTAAGAGTAAATGCTTCTAAATTTATTTTATAAGGATAGCATTACCTTATTACCCAAAGGCACTATAAGATAAGAAAACTACAGGCCAATATCCCTGATGAGCACAGAAGCAAAAATTCTCAACAAAATAATAGCAAACAACATTAAACAATACATTGAAAAGATCTTCCAAAATGATTAAGTGGGATGTGTTAAATGGACTCAAGGATGGTCCAGTGTACCTAAATCAATATGTCTAAATCAACAAGATAGAGAACAAAATCACATGATCATCTCCATAAATTTAGAAAAAGTATTTTACAAAATTTAACACTCATTCATGTTAAAAACTCTCACACATAGATATAGGGAGGATTTACCTAAACAAGTAAAGGTCATATATGACATGCTCTCAGGTAATATCATATTTAACTGCAACAGCTTGTCATCTAAGACTATGAAAAAGAAAAGATGCCCATACTCACCAGCAGTATTCAACATAGTCATAGCTAGAGCAATTAAGCAAAAATAAACAAAAACATGAAATAAATAACAAAAAGTCACATTAATATAGGACAGAAAGAAGTAAAACTGACTTCACCAAAAAATATCCATTTAGAACTAATAAATTTATTAAGTTTGTGGGTTACTAAATCAATATTCTAGGGCAGTGTTTGTGCTCAAAGGAGTAGGGCGCCAGCCCTATATGTCAGAGGTGGCAGGTTCAAACCCATCCTGGCCAAAAACTGCAAAAAAAAAAAATCAATATTCAAAGCTATGAGAATTTCTATGCACTAACAATAAATTGTTTAAAAAATTGAGAAAAAGATACCATTTACAATAGCATCAAAAGATAAACTGATTAGCAATAAATTTAACCAAAGAGTTAAAAGATCTATATACCACAAAGATTACAAGATATTGATGAAAGAAATGGTAAAATGCACAAATAAATAGATATGCTATATTATGTACTGGAAGTATTTATATAGTTAAAATGTCCATATCACCTTAAACAATCTACATATTTAATGTAGTTTTTATCAAAATTTCAATGTCATTTTTCACAAAATAGAAGAAACAATCCTAAAATTTCTATGAAACCAGAAGAAATCTCTAATAGTCAAAGCAATTCTGAGCAAAAAGAACAAAGCTAGGGGCATCACACTACCTAAATTCAAAATACAATATGTTATCTAGTGATTATGATCAAAACAGTATGGTATTTCCATGAAAACAAATACATCAACCAATAGAACAAGAAGGAGAGAAAACCCAGAAATAAACCCAAGTACTTAAAATCAGTGATCATTGGGAAAGGTGCCAAGAACACACAATGCAGAAAAGATAATCTCTTCAATAAATGATGTTGAGAAAACTGGAGATTCACACACACACAAAAATGAAATTAAACCATCAGTCACACCTTATACAAAACTCATCTCATAATATATAAAAGACTTACACAAAACCTGAAAAAAAATGTAGGCAGAAAAATCTATGGCATCAGTTTGGGTAACGATTTCTTTGGTAGGACTCCAAAAACACAGGCAATAAAAGGAAAAATATACAAATGGTATTGTATCAAACAAAAAAGTTTCAGCACAGTATAGGGAACAATTAGAGTGAAGAGATACATTACAGTTTGGGAGAAAATATTTTCTTTTCTTTCTTTTTTTTTTGAGAAAATATTTTTAAGTAATATATTTGATAAGGATCTAATATCCAAAATAGGAAAGAAACTCACTTCAGTAGCAAGAAAACAAATAATGTAGTTACAAAATGAGTAAAGGATATGAACACACATTTCTTAGAAGAAAATATATAAAGCAGCAGCCTTCAACAACAACAAAAATGCCCTGGACCAGATAGATTCACAGCCAATTTTTTCGAGACCTGCAAAGACGAGCTGGTGCCCATACTACAGAAATGACTCCCTAATGTCAAGAATGAAGAAGTTCTCGCCAACACATTCTATGGAGCTAGTATCACCTTGATACCAAAACCAAGAAAGGACAAAATAAAAAAAGAAAACTACAGACCAATATTCCTTATGGATATAGATATAAAAAATTGTCAATAAAATACTACTAAACCACGTTCAACAGCTTATTCAAAATAATAATCTACCATGACCAAGTATCCAAGGGATTGAAGGATTGTTCAATATACAGAAATCAATAAATGTGATTTACTACATAGACAAAGATAATATGATTGTCTTAACATATGCAGAAAAAGCATTTGACAAACTTCAGTACAATTTCCTGATAATACCCTCAACAAGCTAGTTATAGAAGGAATGGTTCTCAGCATAATAAAATTCATATATAACAAACACACAGCCAACATCATAATTAACAGGGAAAAGTAAAAAAAAAAAAAAAATCCCCCTTAGAACTGGAACAAAACAAGTGTGCCCACTACATGTTCAACATAGTGCTGGAAGTCCTAACCAGAGCAATAAGTCAACAGAAGGAAATAAAGGATATAAAAACTGGAAAAGAAGAAGGCAAACTATTGCTTTTTGCTTGCAATATGATTTTATATCTAGAAAAGCCCAAAGACTCCTGGAATTGATAAATAAGTTCAACAAAGTCTCAAATACAAATCAATGTACACAAAGCAGTAGCATTCTTAAACACCAACAAGAGTCAAGCAGAGAGTCAAATCAAAGAGTCAATACCATTCAAAATAGCCACATATATAAAAGTAAAATATCTGGGAACATACTTAGCCAAGGAGGTGGGAGCACTGAGGAAAGAAATTGAAGATGAGGCAGAGGCAAGATGGTGGACTGCAGCCAGTTTTCCACAGAGGCTCCTGTCCAGAAGGAGACTTAAAGGACAGAAGTTTACCAAGTAGGCTAATGGTTTGGAGCTGAGCCAAGAGAGAAGATTGAAGAACACACAACAACTTTGCTGACGTGAGCCATGACCCCAAAAATACAATCAAAAGGTACAAAATCCACCATCAAGTGAATGGGAGTCATCTCCCCCACAAGAAGGGCTCACAGTTTACTCCATAAAACAAGCAAGCAGAGTTCAAATGTCCTCTCACTCTATCCCATGGGAGAGACCTCTAAAAACTGGGCCTCCTACTAGGGGGCCTAGTAGGGGGACACAGTACTCTCCTGCCAGGATAAAACTGTAAAACTGTATAAAACTGTATATAGTCTTTACCTGAAACTTTAAATTTCCAGGACTCCCCTCCACTCTCACACTGAGGTTGGGAGGACTGTCACCCATGGAGTCTAGATTCTTGGGCATTTTATTGAGAGGATTAGAGGCAGAAAGGTCTGGTGCTGGTCTGTGCTGATTCTGTGGCACAGGAGTGAGGAGGACAGTCAGCTGAGAGGGAACCATACAGGAACTGCAGTATCCTGAGTTGCAGAGTGGCAGCCAGGGCAGTGCGTACTCCTGAGGTCATTCTGGACAGACACGCCCTGTCTCTCTGGGCAACCAGAGGAAGCCAAGCATTTTTTTCAGTGGCAGTCACTGGGGGAGTAGATTTGGGAAGTTCTGTGAATAAAGAGAAGCCCTAACAGTGGTACCAACCTAGGTGGGGTGAGCGCAGAGTCCACAGACTTCCAGGTAGGGATTAGCCAAAAGAATGCTTCACCCAGCCTAATAGCACCCAGCCTTCAGGGGATTATAGCTGAGACAAAGGCAGTGGGTGGGCAGAGGCTAGAATTGACACCTCAGTGTAAACTCTAATTGCTTATTGCCCAGGACTGAGTTTTTTTTTTTAATCAGCTCTAAGAGTGTCTGACCTGCAGAGGAATTTAGCTGGGACAGAAACAAATTCTGTGAAGTGGCTATGTCCTGTTCTGCCAGCAACATCAACCAGGGGTGAGGCTGGAACTGAGTGAACTGCCCCGGCCTACATTAAGCACTCAAGGTCCCCCTGCTGGACTCAGATCTCCTGGTGACTCCGGCAGTTATAAACCCTGGGAGCAGTTGCTCACTGGAGTGAACTGGGTCACAGCCCTGTGGGATTACCAGTGACTGAGTGCAAGTTGGGGAAGGAGGCATCAACTTTCCCAGACTAATTCATTTGCTGGATGGGTCCTACTGCCCTCATGGAGCACTAGAGTGAGTCATGTCTGACCTACCAGCAGACCCAACTTATCTAGTTTCTGGAGACTTTTTTACTCTCCCACCTGAGACCAGTGCTGACTGGGACAACTGATTTAGACCCCTTGAACTGGGCAAATCAATCAAGGACTATCCAAAGTGGCACCCTGGGTGTATGGTTGAGGTAAGGTTTGATATTCCTTGCCAAATTGTTTGTGGAGGGTGGGGTGACATAATTGCTGGAATTTCCCCATAGCTGAGATTTCAACCAAGAGTAACTGATTCACTAGGGTAGTACAGAGACCAGCTAAAAATAAGACAGAGCCAATTAGCCCCACTAAACCAAGCAGGTCCCCAGTCTCTCAGGCTATAGTACTGTATGGGTCCTTGGCAAAGCTGTAGGAACAAAGGGAAAAGCCAAATGGGGCAAAATAAACATGGGGTAGAATCAATGGAAAAACTCTGGCAATATGAATAACCAGAGTAGATCACTGCCCCCCCCCCAATACAGGGTGTGGCAGATGCAACTGAAGATCCCCTTCATCAACAGATGGCTCAGATGTCAGAAATTGAATTCAGAATTTGGATTGCAAATAAAGTTAATAGAATAGAGGCAAAGTTAGAATCAGAAATTCAAGGGGCATTCAAAAGTTCACTCAAGAATTCAATGAATTCAAAGACAAAACCAAAGATTTTGAAACATTTTTCAGCCCTCAAAGATCTGAAAAATATAGTAGAATCCCCTGGTAATAGAATGCAGCAAGCAGAAGAAAGGATCTCAGACATAGAAGACAAAGCTTCTGAACCTGCCCAAACACCCAAAGAGGAATAGAAATGGAAAGCAAAAACCGATCATTCTCTCAGAGAGCTCTGGGATAATTCGAAGAAAGCTAATATTTGCCTTATAAGAATTTCTGAAGGTGACAAAGTTGTTGCACTAAACACAGAGGATCTTCTTCAGGAAATTATGAAAGAAAACTTTCCAGATATGCCAAGAGATACTGAAATTCAGATAGCAGACAGCTTCAGAAGCCCAGCATGACTCAACTCGAATAAAACATCCCCTAGACACATCATAATTAACTTCACTAAACTTAATATGAAAGAGAAAATTCTGAAAGCAGCTAGATGTAAGAAAACCATAACCTACAAGGGGAAGAATATTAGAATGACTGCAGATCTCTCTGCTGAAAACTTTCAGGCTAGAAGAGGATGATCATCAACATTTAATCTCCTAAAACAAAATAACTTTCAACCCAGGATCCTGTATCCAACTAAACCGAGTTTCATTTATGATGGAGAAATTAAATACTTTAATGACATTCACATGTTGAAGAAATTTGTCATAATAAAACCAGCTCTCCAGGATATTCTCAAACCTATCCTCCATAATTACCAGAGCAATCCTCCACCACAAAAGTAAACTCATTCCGAAACTATTGATCAAATTCAAACTTCCACAGTGGTGAAAGGATTAAAAATGTCCACTGGACTTTCAAACAACTGGATACCCAAAATATTACCAAGCTTATCAATAATTTCAATATATGTGAATGGCTTAAATTGTCCTTTAAAGAGACACAGATTGGCTGATTGGATACAGAAACTCAGACCAAACATCTGTTGTATACAAGAATCTCACCTTACCTTAAAAGATAAATATAGACTCAGGGTGAAGGGATGGTCATCTATATTCCAGGCAAATGGAAAGCAGAAAAAA
>NW_003852610.1:1685463-1699666 GCF_000181295.1 Otolemur garnettii | reverse complement strand
AGATGTATATAGCTAATAGATGTACAAAAAAAAATTCCCAGAAAGAAGTTCCTAGCATGCACTAATAAGGAAAGTGCAAATTAATAGCTGAAATGAGGTATAATTTCAGGCATTTTAGAATGGCAATTATCAAAAAGATAAATAATAACAAATTCTGTCAAGAATGTGAACTAAAGGAAACTCTCATACACTGTTGATTGTAATGAAAGTTAACATAGCCATCTTTGGAAATAATAATTAGTTTCTTCAAAAAACCTAAGGTAGAATTACTATTGTACCCATCCTACTCCTGGAAATAAATCTGAGGGAATTAAAAGCAATACTAAGTCATGAAGTTATTTGTATTCCCATGTATATTTAATCAGTCACAATAGCCAAGATATGAAAGCAACTTACGTGTTTATAAATAGAACACTAAAAAAGAAAATGTGATCTATATATGGAATGTAATCTATATACACCATTATCTTCACTTACATGTGGAATCTAAAAAATCCAGTCTTACACAAACCAGACAGTAGAAAAGTGTGACCAGAGGCTAGGAGGGTGGGAAAGGGATGAGAAAACAGAATACTTTGATCAAAGGGTACAGAATTTCAGCTCTCCTTTTCTGTCTATTCAACTGCCTAGGATAGCTCAAGAGCTTTATCCTCAAGCTCTGGCATTCTTTCTTCTCTATAGTTTAATCTGTGATTGATATCTTCTACTTCATCTTTAAGTTCCCTGATTGATTCCTTAAATTCCTTCAGCTCTTCAAAATCCTTTCTATATTCTTCATATCTTTCATCTCTTATTTAGTTCTGTTTTTAGATTTCCTTTTGGTTGTTTTCTACTTTCTCAGCAATTTCCTTCATTGTTTTTACCACCCATATTTTAAATTCCCCTTCTGTCATGTCTACTATTTCTTTATATGTTGAATCCTCTGCAGTAACTACCTCATAGTTTCTTGGTGAGGAATTGCTTTTTTCTGGTTTTTGTGTTGCCTGGATTTCTTTGCTGGTTCTTCCTCGTGTATTTTTTCTTCTTGTTTGCTTCCTTACCATAATTCTTCCTTTTATTTCCTCCTTCTCCTTAAATTACCTTTTCTCTGTGCTTAGGTATTGAAATGTTTTGTTTTATTTTTTGCTATAGGACCAAAAGGAAGGGAAAAGTAAAGAGAAAGAAGGGAGGGAGAAAAGATACAAAAAGAGAAAAGAAAAAGAGAATGAGTATAATAGGAAAGACTGACAAAAAGAAGAGTAGCACATAGAGAGACAGGAGAAATGGTGATGTTTGACATCATGCTTTGAGCCACACCCACAATTCCTAGCCTCTACACAGCTGTATTGAGTGGGTGTCTTGAGGTCAAGAGATCATTACCAGCCTGAGGATTAAAAAACAAAACAAAACAGTTTATCACAGGAAATTACAAAGTATTAGCATCCTTCCAATGGCCAAAGCTAGAAGGATGCCCCTATCAAGGTCTCCTTGAGCCAGGCCAAAGCTCTGGCACCCCAGCCCAGTCCTCAGAAATGAGGCGTTTTCCCATAAATGGAATACATATTGACATAGAATAAAACAGATTAGAAAAAGAATAAATAATAATAATAAAAGCATACAAAAAAATTGAGAACAAATTTATGTAAGATATAAAAATGGGGAGTATATCTTAGTTGTCATTTAAGAAATTTATGTGGAAAAGTAGAAAAATCTGTACAAAAAGAGAGAAAATGAGAGGAATGGAAAGGAAAGAAAGAATAAAAATGGTCAAAAAACTGCAGTAAAATGGAGCCCTTGTTATTGAAGAAATTAAAAATGGAAAAATAAAAACACTGTAAAATGAAATAAAACAAACAACAAAAACCTTATGGTATAAAATTAGAAAAAGAAGAGTAACGGGAGTATAAAAACTGATGAAAATAGAGTCCTTACTATTGAAGAAATGAAAAGGAATTGCAAAGAAAGGACAATCTACAAGGAAAAAGTTGAATTTTTTTTTAAAAAGAAAGTATATAGATATAGATATAGATATAGATATATAGCCATATATTGCCTAGACAATACATGATGTTCTAGGGTACAAGATGCTAGTCATGATGCTGATACATCTTTATAAGACGGAGGTTGTATCATCAATCTCTTATTACATACACAATTTGCAAATAACCTGCATTCTTTGTGTTGCCTTTTGACTCTGTTGATGTATGCTATTTTAAAATTTCAATAAAATCTAATTTATCTATTTTTGGTTTTATTGTATATGCTTTGGGTATTACATATAAAAAGTTGTTGCCAAATTCAGTGTCACGAAATTTTCCTGTACATTTTTTTCTAAGAGTTTTATATAGTTTATGTCTTACATGAATATCTTTCATCAATTTGAGTTAAGTTTTCAATATGGTCTAATTGGGCCCAATTTCTATTGGTCTAATAAGGGCCCAATTTCTTTCTTATGCATATTGATATCTGGTTTTTCCAATATCACTTGTCAAAAAGACTGTCATTTCCCCATTGAATGGATTTGGAATCCTCATTATGGTAATTTGACCACATATGGGTTGGTTTGTACTGGACATGGGGGGGTCTCAGGATGTGTGGCTTCATACCAATACCACTTTATTTTGGTATTTTGATTCCCATAACTTTGTAGTAAGTTTTGAAATCAGAAAGTGTGAGAATTCCAAGTTCATTCTTTTTCAGGATTATTTTGGCTATTCAAGTAAGGTCTCTTGAAATTCTGTATGAAGTTTTTGCTTTTACTTTCAAACATAATTTCAAATGCGCAAGGGAAAGATATTCTATTGCATTTACCTATACTTTGTCTCTTTACAATGTATGTTATTCCCTCTTTACATTCTTCTTTTATTCTTACCTCTATGTTCAGGGGGAAAAAAATCTCTTTAACTATGTCTTTAGTGCAAATCTTCTTGTGATAAATTCTCTTAGCGTTTATTTCTTTGTTTGTTTTGGTGTAAGAATGTTGCCTCCTTAATTCAGGCTTTCTTAATTTATCTTTTCACTTAGTTTTCAGAAGTTTGACTCTTGTGGGTGTCAGCATAGATCTTTTTGCATTTGTGATGCTTGTAACTTGATTGGATCTATAGGTTTAGGATTTTGCCAAATTTAAATAATTTTCAATCACTATTTTTTCAAATGCTTCTTCAGACAGTCCAACTACTTTTTCCTCTCCTTCTGTGACTTTGCTGACAGAAAGTATAGATACTTGTTTCAATTCCACAGTTTTCTGAGACTGTATATTTTTTAATTTTTCTTTTTAGCTTTTCTCTGTATTTCCCTGATTGGGTAATTTCTGTTATTTATCCTGAAGTTCATTAATAGCTTCTTCCATCATCTTTGTTCTGCTATTGAGCTAATTCATTGAGCTTGTATTGTTCTTCTTCTTTTTGTACTTTTCAGGTGTATTATTTCTTTTAGATTTATCTTCGTATCTTCTGTGCTTTTAGAAATTTTCCATTTATTTGTGAGAATTTCGTCTTTTATTTGTTAAAGCATGTTTATAATTGCTGATTGAAGCTCTTTCATGATGGCTTCACTAAGATCCTCGGTCAGATAATTCTAACATATTATCCTTGCCTTGGTATCTTTTAGTAGTTTTTATTCCAATATTTTCAAAATTTCCTCTTATTAGTATGAAAATAATCAAGAAAAAAAGAAAAAAATATAAAGGAGTTCCAATATGTCTGGAGCTGAATTCTCAGTGGAAACTGTACAGGCCAGGAGACAGTGGAATCATATATACAAAGAGCTGAAGGGAATAAACCTGCAACCTAGAATACTATATCTTGAAAAATATCCTTCAAAAACGAAGAACAGTTTCTCAGATAAATAAAAGCTGAGGAATTTCATCAGCATCAGACCTGTTCTACAAAAAATGCTAAAACACTTCTTCCATTTGAAAGAAAATGACATTAATGAACCATAAACTATCATTTGAAGGTATACATATCACTAGTACCAGTGAGGACAAAAGCATAGAACACTCTTTGCTATAATTGCCGTATATAAGCCACTTATATCTTGAGTAGGGAGACTAAAAGACAAACCTACTAAAAATAGCTACAGTAGCTTTTTGAGAGATAGTTCAAAAAGATAGGAATGGGAATAATGAAAGGTTAAAAAGTGGATGAAGGGGGGAGTTAAAATGCAGAATTTCTGTTAGATTTCTCCTTGGTTGATTATTTGTTTATAAGTAGAGTTCTCACACACTTAAAATAATTGTTCATAAAATGCTTTGTGCAAGCTTGATGATAATCCAAAATTAAAAACCCTACAACTTACACACACACACACACACACACATAAAGTGTGAAATTAAAATACACTGCCAGAGAAAAATCACTTTTAACAAAGACAGGAAGGAAGAAAGAAGTAGAGGACTACAAAAACAACCAGAAATCAGGTAACAACTTGGCAATACTAAGTGTTTACAGAGTACAATCAAAAGACATAGAGTGCTGAATGTATTAAACAAAAATGTGTATAAGTCAACTATATTTGTCTTCAAGAAACTCACTTTATCTATAAAGACACATATAGGTTAAGAATAAAGAAATGAAAAAAGGTATTTAATGTAAGTGGTAACCAAAAAAAGAGCAAAGATAGATATACTTCTATCATATAAATTAAATTTTAAGACAAAAACTGTAAAAAGAAACAAAAGCTATCATTATATAATGATAAAGAAATCAATTTAGCAAAGAAAATAACAATTATACACACACACATGTACATACCCCTCACTTTGGAGTACCCAGATACCCAGATAAACGAAGTATCAGAGTTAAAAAGAGAGACACACCACAATACAATATTCCATTGACAGTCTCAACACTCCACTTTCAGTACTGTACAGATCATCCAGAGGGAAAATCTACAAAGAAATATTGAACTTAATCTGCACTATTGACCAAAGGAACCTAATAATTATTTATAGAATGTCTCATTCAATAACTGCAGAATATGAATGAATGGTCTGTATAGTTTCCACTGAGATTTCTGCTGCTAGAGATATTGGAGCTGTTTTATATGTTTTTTTTTCTTAATTTTTTCTTTTTTTCTTGCTTCTTCTCCTGCTTTTGTATAATTCTCAAGGACACACCTTGTATTAGGCCACAAAACAAATCTTAAAATATTTTTTTTAAAAATTGATATTATACCAAGTATTTTCTCTGACTAAAATGGAATAAAACTAGAAATGAATCAGAGGAATGTGGAAAAACATACAAATGCATGGAAATTAAAGAATATGTTTCTGAATGACTAGTGAATCAGTGAAGAGATTAATAGGAAAATTTAACATGTTATCAAAACAAATGAAAATGAAAACACAACATATTGAAACTAGTGAGATAGAGTTAAAGAGTGACAAGAGACATAATTATAATAATAAGTGATTACATTAAAAAGTAAGATTTAAATAATGCATCTCAAAGTAGAAGAAAAGTAATAATAAAGATTAATGCAGAAATATGAATGGAAATGAAAAATATATAAACTGGTTTTTCAAACAGATAAAGAAAATTGAAAATTTCTTTAGCCAGACTTCCTAAGAAAAATAGGAGAAGACCCCATCAGTAAAATTAAAGATGAAAAAGGAGACACTACAACAGCAACTTTGGAAAGCCACAGGATCATTACAGACAACTATAAGCAACTGTATGGCAATGAGCTGGAAAAACTAGAAGAAATGGATAATCTCCTGAACACATACAACCAGTACTGAACCAGTAAGAAACCTCAAACCTGAATAAACTAAACAAAAACAAGTAACTAAATAGAACCAATGACAAAAGCAGGGGGGAAGTCTTTACATGGTGCAAATACTACGTATTCTATGCTTTTTGTAAAAATGTCATCAAAGCATACATTTGAAAAAGGTAAAAATAGTATGTAAGTTATGCCCAAATAAAATTGATTTGAAACTCTGGCATTCCCCAATCCAAAAAGGTACCTAGCTGTGTCACTTATTAATGATGTGAGTACAGAGCCCTCCCTACCACATGTGAGTCCACATGTTCATGCACACTATATACTAGTGGTCCTCAACCTTCCTAATGCCCCAACCCTTTAATACAGTTCCTCATGTTGTAGTGACCCCTAACCATAAAATTATTTTCATTGCTACCTCATAACTGTAATTTTGCAACTGTTATGAATCATAATGTAAATATCTGATATGCAGGAGACCCCCAAAGGGGTTGTGACCCACTGGTTGATGACGGCTGCTATACACACACCCCTATGTCTGTATGCCCTCATGTAAATACAAAGGCATACACTAGTTATGTTATTGGTATTAAGATAACCTTAAAGTGTTACCAATGTATTTTCATAAGTAATTTTCTATTTTACAATGGTTATCATGGAAGCTGAATCCTAGATAAATCGAGCTGCCAAAAGACACATGGAGGTAGGATGAAGCATTTGCACTGGTGTTCAAATAGATGGCATCCTTTCTTTGATGTTCACTTAGGGGAGCCCTTTTGTGATAAGTGCCATCTATTTTCTTTACTGATTTTCAATGGGATTAATTTTGCTTTTGTTTTTTTATTTTTACTTCTTGGAAAATCATATGGAAATTCATTAGAATTTTTCAATTTAAGATACTTGCATTATTGTAACAATATAACAGTGAACAATGAACTGTAAAGGAATAAGGGAGTCTTTAGAAGGTAAACTAAAATGTATAAAAATAATTTTTAAAAAGGCATGAAATACAAGAATTTCCATTTTAACATACCTTGTCTTTATGTTTTCCTGAGTCAGTGTTAAGATAATGACTTTCATATACCCACTTGAAGATTGAAGAGCAGCATTTGACACACTCTCTTTCTCCTTTTGGGATCCCAGTTAAGACTTTGACTTTGCCGGTGCCATGGGCAAATGTGGTAAGCATGCACAAAGCTCACTACATCTTTCACAAAATCAGCCTGTGGGGTAGAGCTAAGGCTGGAGTCCTGGAGCTTGCTTAGTCTTTTATCTGTTTCTATAATAATTGTTCAAATATTTCAGTCATTTATGTAGCCTCACACAATATCAAGTATACACATATTTTGAGGCTTTTGAAAAACGATTTTTAAATACAGTGCTTGTGTTGTTATAGACTGAACTATGTGTTCCCCCCAAAATTCTATGTTTAAATCTTCATCCCTAATAAGATGGCTTCAGGAGATAGAGCCTTCAGGAGAGAGCACCTTCAGGAGACAGGTCACAAGGGTGGAGCCCTAATGGCAAGTGCTGCAGATGAAGGGCAAGGAGCATGCTTCCCTGTGCTTCCCCACCTTATCTCACCCCTGCTGTTCACCTTGTGAAGAGGCCTTAAGAAGGAGGCCATCTGCATACCAGGAAGGGACCCTCACCCAAGTCAGAACTTCTGGCTCCATGATCTCAGACTTCTGAGGCCTTAGAACCATGAAGGAAAAAAATGTTTGTTGTTTAAGCCACAGTCTGTGGTAATCTTGTACAGTTTACTAACATACGTCATGCACCTGATTTATGGGTCTCATAAATCTGATTAAAAATGGCCACATGAGGTCAGTCTACTGTGTTAAACTATTTATAAACCTGCACTGGATCACTGTATTTTTTATTGTTCCTAGTATCCAGAATGTACATTTAGCATAGTTTAAGAAAACGCACACAAACACACACACTCACACTTTCCTTTTCTTATTGCTCTCAGCCTATTCATTTAATGATCAGTCACAGAAGTGACCTAGGATCTAAGTTTTGGCTTCTGGGGTTATTAATGGATTTTACCTATATAAGGCCAACACTTGTCTACCTCTAGCCTTCTTATCTGTCTCCCATTCTCAACCAGCCATCAAAGTTTACACAGGGAAATTCTGCAGTCAGCAGCAGGAGGGCTTGCTGCTTTCCATCAAGAAGAATTCCTCTAGAACAAGGGACAAAACCAGTTAAAAAGGAAAAGTTCTTTCATTCATTCCCTGGCTTCATTCTGTATTCAAAAGAGTCAATTTACTGCATTTAGGATAAACCATTGCCAAGGAGTGACCTGGGCCTTAGCTGCTAAGCCTGTATATTCTTTGTGCTATGTTCTCGTGTGTATGATTTCAATAATACCTTTTCATGCCCTCAGATACCAAAACCATCTCTGTTGCTTTTTTCTGTGTATTCCTGTTTGTAGCTATTGGTTCCATTACTCTTCAAAAATATTTATAAAATAGTTCCCTCCCCCCACCATTTCCAATCTTGTACTTTGCATAATGGGAGTATATGGAATGAAAAATGAAAAGAGCCTAATCATCAGGTGATCCCACATGGAACTGTATCATTTGCATATTTCATTATATATATTTACATTTGAAGATATAGATATTTGGTCTATAGGCACAAGTTGTATACACTCCACAGAAAACTTTGTGACTTGACGAGGAATAAAGTGTTTTAATCTAATTTGTTTCTGTTTATTCAATATATAATATCACATATCAGGAAATATTCTTAAACTAAATATTCACTATACACTATTAAACAGAATCTCTTCTTAAAATGTATAATTATGACTCACATTTTCTACTTGCATAATTCTTTGTACCCTTGATAGAGGATTTCCTTTTGGTTATGGATATCGTAATTGAAGTCAGTAGTGCTCATAACCAAAACAAAGCAGGACAAGGATGATGGGAATCTGCAATGGAGGGAAATACATTCCTATAGCAAATTAGTGGTTACCTGTTAAGATTTTATTATCAGCAGAACTGGAACTCCCAATACATCCAAAAACTTGAGATAATCACAGCTTCCTGAATACATGTGTATTAGTTGGGGTTTACCAGAGACACAGAAAGACGGCACATGCATGTGCACAGAGAGAGACAGAAGGAATAGGAAACGTGTGCACAGATAGAGAAGGAATAGGACACACATGGGCACAGAGAGAGACAGAAGGAACAAGGCACACATATGCACAGATGGAGATTTAAGGAATCGGCTAACAGGCCTGTCAGCCCCAAACCCAGAGGACAGGATGGCAGGCTGGAGACTCAGGAGAGCTGCAGTCTCAGTCCACAGGCTGTTTGCTGGCAGAATTCATTCTGTCGCAAGGGAGGTCACTCTTCATTCTTATATAAAGTCTACAGTTAATTCAATGAGGCCTATCCACAGTAAGTGGCACAATCTGCCTTACTCAAAGACCACTGATTTAAATGTTAATGCCATTTAAAACATTTATTCACAGAAGTATTCAGGACAGTGTTTTACCAACTTAATACATAGCCATCAGAACATGAATTCAGCTACTGGAAATTGAGTGAGAGGTGAAAGCTTAGTAAAAAAGAGTGAGCCAGAGCTCAGGTAAAAACAAAAAAACTAGATAAAAGAGTTTGGTTATGTCAAGTATTATTAAAACTAAGAAATGTTCTTAACTTCTTGATATGGGTTTGCTGTGAAGCTGGTATCTGCTAGTTGGCTCGATCTATAGAAATTAAACTGATGAAGGTCTTAGATAATATAATAAAAAAAATGTGCTATTGGTAGAAAAACTAAACCCAACCTAGAAAACAAAGGCAAAACCAACTCTAATCTCCAGAAATATGTTCAGGGTCTGGATAGGTAGAAGTAATTTTTCAACAATTTTGGATGCAGGCATTTCTTTGGATGTTTCTTTCTCTCAAAGAAAAAAAAGGATAAAAATGAACATATTTTACAGTAGAGTTCATAAAAAAATAGAAATACACCCATAGACACACACAGGCATACAAATGCATGAGTGTTGGAAAATAGAAATTTAGATTGACTGTATAATGTAATGCTGAAAAATTTCTAATAACTTTGCTGTCTAAGGGAGACAGGTTAAGGAAAATAAATGGTAATAAATGACATAATTACTATCCTAGGCAAGAAGAGAGGTTAGTAAATAAATAAGAAAAAAAAAAGCAAAGCTTGGTGTCACTAGCAATTCAAAACCTTTAATTGTCTTTGTCTTTCCTTATTTTTATTGGTTTACAGCCTAATTTACCTGCAAATAAAATGGAACCCCTGCTTTTTTCTGTTTTCTATTTGCCTGGATTACAGATGTCCATCCATTCACCCTGAGTCTATATTTATCCTTTAATATAAGATGAGATTCTTGTGTGCAGCAGATATCTGGTCTTTAGCAGATAATTTAAGCCATTCACATTAATTGGAAGTGTTGATAAGCCTTGTGATATTTTGGTTCTCAAGTTTTTTGAAAGACCAGTGGATGTTTATAATCTTTTCACTACTGTGGAAGTTGGGTTTTGATCAATAATTTATGAATGAATAGAAACTTCTCTGAAGAAGACAGGTGCATGGCCTACTGACATATGAAAAAATGCTCATCATCCTTACTCATCAGAGAAATGCAAACCAAAACACTGTGAGATGTCATCTAACTCCAGTAAGATTAGCACACATCACAAAATCCCAAAACCATAGATGTTGGTGTGGATGTGGAGAAAAGGGAATACTTCTGCACTGCTGGTGGGAATGCAAATTAATACATTCTTTTTGGAAAGATGTTTGGAGATCACGTACAGATCTAAAAATAGACCGGCAATTCGATGCTGCAATTCCTCTATTAGGTATATATATCCAGAAGACCAAAATTCACTTTATAACAAAAGTATTTGCACCAGAATGTTGATTGCAGCCTAATTCATAATTGCCAACTCATGGAAGAAGCCCTAGTGTCCATTGACCCATGAATGGATTAATAAATTGTGGTCTATGTACACCATGGAATATTGTGCAGCCTTAAAAAAGATGGAGACTTTACTTCTTCCATGTTTACATGGATGGAGTTGGAACTATTCTTCTTAGCAAAGTATCTTAAGAATGGAAGAAAAAGTTTCCAATGTACTCAGCCCTATTATGAAACCAATTTATAAGCATCCACACTTCATATGAAAGCTATAACCTAACTACAGCCCAAGATGAAGGGGAAAGAGGAGGGGGAGGGAAAGGAAGGGGGAAGGAAGGGTGAAGAGAGGGTAATTGGTGGGACCACACCTATGGTACATTTTATAAGGGTACCTGTTAAATCTGCTAAGTGTAGAATATAAATGTCTTAACACAATAACTAAGAAAATGCGGTGAAGGTTATGTTAACCAGTTTGATGAAAATATTTCAAATTGTATATAAAACAACCACACAATACTCCATAATTGCATTAATGTACACAGCTATGATTTAATTTAAAAAAAAAAAAAACCTTTATGTTGCTGTTAGGGTTTCACAGAAAAGCAATCTTGTGAAGAATAAGCACACTTATTGAAATTATATTTTAAATAAAGGTGACCATTTGCTTGCTCAGGTAAAATGGCGAGCTTCTTTATTTGTCAATATAGTCAATCTTATACATGTGCATCGGACATCAGTGACTTCATTCTGCACATGCGCTTTGTACATCAATGACTTCATTAATCCATTCAAACATCTTGTGACTAACTACCTTGTAAGTAGCTCCTCTCTAGTAATCTGATAATCTACCCAACATACACCTTTAAGCATAACCCTTTCAACATAACCTCGTTTAACATAACTTAATGGAGAACATGTTGTTAGCCATTACTTGTTTTCTTCTTATCTGATGAATCCTGAGGCTATGGTGGAAAAAGACATTTTGAAAATCTGTCTTACTGACTTGGCCATTTGGAGGCAGTTATTTCAATCTTTAAAACAAGGCATAAAAAGAAACTTCTAGGGTATACAGAAATTTGTGTGCAAACCTCCGCTCCCATGTGGGCCTTAAGTCAGGGGGTTTTTACACCTGCAACCAACTAGGCTGATGGTCAGAGGGTTTTTAGGCCTGCAACCAACCCAGCCTTGTGGGATTCTGCCTCAGTTTCTCACAAGTATGCCTGCACAAAGTCTTTTCACTGCTCTCCCTCAAACAGCTTTTTGGCCAGAGGCATATAGACCTTTCGCCTATACTTTTAAAAACCAAAATTAAGGCAGCCAGCCCCCATTACCCAGCCCTGGGGAGACATGTTACAGTGACCTGAGCTCACGGATGCTGCATTCAGTTCCATATGACAACCACATTTTGTAGTATGCAGCTATAGATGGTAGGCTTGCAGTGAAGAACTAAAGAAAGCACACTAAAACAAAGATACTTGTACTAGAATGTTTATTACAACCCAATTCATAATTGCTAGGTCATAGAAGAAGCCCAAGTGCCTATCAACTCATGAATGGATCAATAAACTGTGGTATATGTATACCATGGAATACTATGCAGCACTAAAGAAGGATGGAGACTTTTCCTCCTTCATGTTTACATGGATGGAGCTGCAAAATATTCTTCTTAGCAAAGTATCTCAAGAATGGAGGAAAAAGTATTCAGCCCTACTATGAAACAGCTATAACCCAATTATAGCCTAAGAATATGGGGGAAGGGAGGGGGACAATGGGGGACAGTGGAGGAAGAGTGATTGGTGGGATCATATCTATGGGTTATCTTTTAAGGGTACATGTGAATCTTTCTAAATGAAGAATATAAATGTTTTAACACAATGACTAAGAAAATGACATGAAGGCTATATTAACCAGTTTGATGAGAATATTTCAAATTGTATGTAAAATAGCACTCTGTACCCCATGACAGTATCAGTGTACATAGCTATGATCTAATAATAATAATAATAATAAAGAAACCTCAGTACAATGTTAGAACAAGAAAATTTTCTTTTTCTTCTCTTTTTCTTAGGGGGTGGGGGAACAGAGTCGCACTTTGTCCCCCTCAGTAGAATGTTGTGGCGTCACAGCTCACAGCAACCTCAAACTCTTGGGATTAAGCAATTCTCTTGCCTCAGCCTACCAAGTAACTGGGACTACAGGCACTGCCACAACACTTGGCTATTTTTTGTTGCAATTGTCATTGCTGTTTTAGCTGACCGGGGCCAGTTTCAAACTCGTCACCCTCAGTATATGGGGCTGGCCCCCTGCCCACTGAGCACAGGAGCCACCCAATGTGCTCATTTTGTATTGCTTCATAACAGATAAGCACAAATTTAGTGTCCTAAGAAAACACAAATGTATCAGCCCAGTTTCCATAGTTTGAGAGGCTGGAAAGCTCCTTTTTCCAATATCATGATTGAAAGCAAGTCATTAGTTGCAGCTGTGATCTTACTTGATGCCTTAAGGCCTCTTAAAAGCTGGCTCATTGCTTACAAAATCCATTTTGTGGTTGTGTGGCTGTTATCCTCCATTTCATGCTACTGCAGCCCAGGAACCTGCTTCACCTTGTGGACACTGCCTCAGAGCCTGCCTCACAGCCTCTCCTCCCACAACATGACTGCTTCTTCTCACCCAGCAGGAGAATCTGTTTTGCTTCAGGGTTTTCCTTCCACCTTTACAGGCTCACTTGATGAGGTAAGGACCATCTGAGATAACCTTTTTAAAAATTAACTCAAAATGAGAGGAGCAAGATGGCAGCTGAGTAACAGCTTCCTTGCAACTGGGCACAGTGAGTTGGAGAGAAGACACCAGGCATCTCTGCCCAGAAAAATCCCTTTTGGGACACAGGTAGTCATCAAGAGACTTCTGGACCCCATGAGGAGTACAAAAGCAGTGGAGAACGGGCAAGTGTTTGTGTTTGTTCAGTCTAATCCTGCTGGCAGCTGTAAGTACAGCAGCAGAGAGATTGAAAATTGGAAAGGTCTTATCTCTGAGCTGTTTTGGTTTCTTTTGGACTTGGCATTCAGTTGAACTACCTTGGGAGAACTTGGGCAAGAGTGTAGAGGACTTTAAGCATTGTCTAGGGCCCCAGACTCAGCTGCTGAGCCAGATGGAGCTAATAGTGTTTGGCTGTGGGAGCGAGCCATTGTGGGAGAACTGCCCCAGCAAACTCAGCCCTCGGGGTCACAGAACAAGAATTGGGCAGGAGTGAGTAATCTAGTGACTGTGAAGACTAAAGGTGGGGACTGAGACTCCTTATAGCCTTTGCCCTCAGGGGCATAGAGTGAGACCAGTTTTGGCACACTAGGTAAGTGGATAACCACTTGAATGATCCCAGTGACAAGTGCTTTCCTGGGAAAGCTTCTGCTTGTCAAAGGTTAGCAGTTTAAAGTGCCTTTTAAGTGGGCTGAGGAGATATTTAGGCTCTCCATCCTGCACAGTTTGAGAAATCAACAGAGACATCCAGTCTCCATCACATTCAGCTATTATCAGCATTGTGATTAACATCTCATACCCAGAAGATCACCTTTTTCCCAGACA
>NW_003852610.1:1683217-1684400 GCF_000181295.1 Otolemur garnettii | reverse complement strand
ATGTTCACTGACATAATTATGGGACTTTATGAAGCATTCAAACATACAAGTTATAGGTATCCCAGAAGGGGAAGAAGAATGCCCCAGGGGAATGGAAGCCATATTAGAGAATATTATAAATGAAAATTTCCCAAATAACACCAAAGATTCTGATACACTCCTTTCAAAGGAATATCAGACTCCAGGTTGCCTCAACTCTAACAGAGCTTCTCCAAGACACATTGTGATGAACCTGTCCAAAGTCAAGACAAAAGAAAAGATTCTGCAAGCTGCTAAGAGTAAGTGCCAATTGACCTAGAGGGGCAAATCCATCAGGGTGACTGAGGATTCCTTTACTGAAACTTTCCAAGCAAGAAGACAATGGTCATCTACTTTTAATCTACTTAAACAGAACAATTTCCAGACCAGAATTCTATGTCCTGATAAGCTAAGGTTTAAAATTGATGGAGAAATCAAATTATTTACTGATATACAAGGAAATTTGAGGAAATTTGCCACAAGACCAGCTCTACAAGAGATACTTCAACCAGTTCTATACACTGACCATCACAATGGGTCAACAGCAAAGTAAGAACTCAGAAATTAAAGGACAGAACCCAACTTCCACACTGATGCAAAAGATGAAACTAAGCAATGGACTCTCACAAAATAAGATGAATAGAACACTACCACACTTATCAATTATCTCAATAAATGTTAATGATTTGAATTCCCCACTGAAAAGGCATAAATTGGATGGCTGTATTAAAAAACAAAAACCATCCATTTGCTATCTGCAGGAAACACACCTCACATCAAAAGACAATTTAAAACTCCTAGTTAAGGGTTGGAAGACAATTTTTCAGGCAAACAGAATTCAGAAGAAAAGAGGAGTTACAATATAATTTTCAGATACCTGTGGATTTAAAGCAACTAAATTCAAAAAACCCAAATATGGTCACTTTATATTGGTCAAGGGAAAAATACAACAAGAAGATGTTTCAATTCTAAATATTTAGGCACCCAATTTAAATGCTTTCAGATTCTTGAAGCACACCTTACTCAATCTGAGCAATATGATATCCTATAATACCATAATAACAGGGGACTTTAACACTCCTCTTACAGATATGGGCAGATCTTCTAAACAGAAATTAAATACAGATATAAGGGACTTAAATGAGACCCTAGAACAACTGTGCTT
>NW_003852610.1:1681129-1683140 GCF_000181295.1 Otolemur garnettii | reverse complement strand
CTAAAGGTGGAACTCCACTCCAATAAATATATTCAACCCCACAAAAAGGCATGGAAATTAAACAACCTTCTGGTGAATGACAGTTGGGTACAGGAATATATAAAAGAGGAAATCACTAACTTCCTTGAGCACAACAACAATGAAGATATAAGCTACCAAAACCTGTGGAATACTGCAAAAGCAGTATTGAGAGGAGATTTTATCTCTTTGGATGCCTACATTTGAAAAACAGAAAGAGAGCACATCAACAAACTCACAAGCCATCTGATGGAATTGGAAAAAGAAGAACAATCTAAGCCTAAACCCAGTAGAAGAAAAGAAAATATCCAAAATTAAATCAGAGATCTATGAAATTGAAAACAAAAGAATCATTCAGAAAATTAATGAAACAAGGAGTTGGTTTTTTGAAAAAATAAATGAAATAGATAAACCTTTGGCCATAATAACTAGAAATAGAAAAGTAAAATCTCTAGTAAAATCTAGAAATAGAAATTCTAGAAATAGAAAAGTAAAATCTCAATTAGAAATGATAAAGGGGAAATAACAACTGATGCCACAGAGATACAATAGATCAATTCCAAATACTACCAGAAACTCTATGCCCAGAAATTTGACAATGTGAAGGAAATGGATCAATATTTGGAATCACACCTTATCCCTAGACTTAGCCTGGAAGAAAGAGAACTCCTGAACAGATCAATTTCAAGCACTGAGATCAAAGAAACGATAAAAATATTCCAACAAAAAAATGCTCTTGTCTGGATGGCTTGACACCAGAATTCTATCAGACCTTCAGGGAAAAGCTTATTCCCATACTGCAGAAATTATTGCCAAAAATTGAGGAGGAAGGAATTTCCCCCAACACGTTCTATGAAGCAAACATCACCCTGATACCAAAACCAGAAAAAGACCCAACTGACAAGGAGAATTTCAGACCAATTTCACTAATTAATATAGATGCAAAAATTCTCAACAAAAACCTAGCCAAAAGATTGTAGCTTATTATCAACATCATGATCAAGTAGGCTTTATCCCAGGGATGCAAGGCTGGTTTAACATACACAAATTCATAATGTTATCCACCATATCAACAGAAACAGAAGCAAAGACCATACAATCCTCTCAATGGATGCAGAAAAAGCATAGATAAAATCCAGCATCCTTTTCTAATTAGAAAACTGAAGAGTATAGGCATACATGGCACATTTCTTAAACTAATTGAAGCTATCTGTGACAAACTCACAGCCAATATTTTACTGAATGGAGTAAAACTGAAAGTTTTTCGTCTTAGAACTGGAACCAGACAAGGTTGTCCTCTGTCACCATAACTATTCAACATAGTACTGGAACTTTTAGCCAATACAATTAGGCAAGACAAGGAAATAAAGGGCATCCAAATGGGAGTAGAGGAGGTCAAACTCCCTCTCTTTGCCGACAGTATGATATTATAATTAGAGAACCACAAGACTCCTGGAAGTCATCAAAAAATACAGTAATGTCTCAGGATATAAAATCAATGTCCACAAATCAGTTCCCTTTGTATACACCAATAACAGCCAAAAGGAGAGGTTAATTAAGGACACAACTCCCTTTACCATAGCCCCAAAGAAAATGAAATACCTAGGAATATACCTAACAAAGGAGGTGAAGGACCTCTATAAAGAAAATTATGAAATCCTAAGAAAGGAAATAGCAGAGGATATTAACAAATGGAAGAACATACCATGCTCATGGCTGGAAAGAATCAACATTGTTAAAATAGCTATACTTCCCAAAGCAACCTACCGATTCAATGCCATCTCTATTAAAATACCAACATCACATTTTGAAGATTTGGAATGAATGATTCTACATTTTGTATGGAACCAGAAAAAAACCTGTATAGCTAAGGCAGTTCTTAGCAACAAAAACAAAGATGGGGGCATCACAATACCATATTTTAGGCTGTACTACAAAGCCGTAGTGGTCAAGACAATATGGAACTGGCACAAAAATAGAGACATAGATGTTT
>NW_003852610.1:1657406-1680298 GCF_000181295.1 Otolemur garnettii | reverse complement strand
CTCCCATTTGATCCTATAATTCCATGACTGGGCATCTACCAAGAAGGAAACAAATCCTTTTATCATAAGGACACTTGCACTAGACTGTTTATTGCAGATCAATTTACAGTCACCAAAATGTGGAAATAGCCTAAATGTCCACCAACCCAGGAATGGATTAACAAGCTGTGATATATGTATACCATGGAATACTATTCAGCCATTAAAAATGGAGATTTTACAGCCTTTGTATTAACCTGAATGGAAGTGGAACACATTATTCTTAGTAAAGCATCACAAGAATGGAGAAGCAGGAATCCTATGTACTCAATTTTGATAGGAGGACAATTAATGACAATTAATAACATGGTGGTAGTGGGGAAGGGGAGAACAAAGAGAGAAAGTAGAAGGTAGAAGTGGGGAAAGGAAGAGCAGAAAGAGCAAAGGAGGTGGGGTCTTGGTGTGTGCCACAATTTTTGGGGACAAGACATGATTGTAAGAGGAGCTTTACCTAACAAATGCAATCAGTGTAACCTGGTTTCTTGTACCCTTAATGAATCCCCATCAACAGAAAAAAAAAAATTCAACTCAAAATAAACTGATTAGGGACTTTAATCACATCTGAAAAATCTTTTCTGTAATGTCCTGTAATTCAATGATGGTAGTGGTGTCTTTTATTTTTTACCAGTCCCACCTACACACAAGGGAAGAAAATTAACAGGGCACCTGTTAACCAGGGGGTGGTTCCTCTGGAGAACATTTTAGAATTCTGGGTGGAGGAATTAAAAACCAGAGCTTTGAGAGGGGGCCATACAGGGGCAGTAATGTTCTAGAATCATAATTTGAGAAGAGGGTGATAATCCCAAAGTGCCTGCATTTTCTAAGACACATATCATCTTCTTTGCATCAGGGACCCTGGCAGAGGGGAGACAAAGCCAGTTTTAAATTTATTAATTTATTAGATGAGTATACTTCTGTGACCCCTTGTAGGTATCTTAAATCCCCCTGAGAAATCAGTCTGAAGAGGCAAAGCTACTAAGATTAATTGTAAACTTTTAGTGAATTATTGTTTTGCATTTGATCTTTTTTATATGTGGTTTTTGTTTAACTATTGGCTCCTTTTATAACAGATAACTAATTAGAAGAAATAACAAATCACCAGATAATAAGAATAAAGTCTATGATAAGAAATAAGAAATACAGAGAAATTATAGGGGAATACTGGATTACCTTCAAGTTGAGTTCTAGGAAGTTGAATTAATTAATAAGTTATAGTAATGGCAAGAAATCCTCACATTTGCAAACTTGTTAATAATTTGCAATTGCAAATTTCTGAAAATAAGAATAAAACTCTTAAAACAATTATGTCTACGAAACATAAGAATTTAGCAATGGGAACTCATGGTAAAAAAATAATAGAAAACAACTGACAGTTAAAACCAAAAATAGACATAAACATCAGAAACAGTGTTTTTGACATTATCATAAAAGAATCTGATATACAACATCTTTACTATTTCCAATTTTATTTAATATTTAAACTGAATTCTACAGAATATTGATCCTCAGTGGTGTTCTCTGGGGAAAAAAAAGGGCACATCTAAAAATATTTGGGACACCTTCCTATTCTGGGATGACGAGTTCTTAACTTTGTTTCATCTGTTTCACAAAGTACTTAACTAAGAACACTTGTACGGTTTTGCCATGATATCTTTCATCCCATTAACAACCTTATCAATTTCATTTTTTCCCAATTATGCAATAATACTACCCTCTGGTGGTGTACCAAGCAACACAAAAATCATGATAATGATTAGCTTCATTTATTTAAGTAGTTTTGTAAAATTTGGATAAGAAGCATTTATTTTGGATCATCTCAGAGTAGTCCCAGCTACTCAGGAGACTGAGGCAAGAGAATTGCCAAAGCCCAAGAGCTGGAGATTGCTGTGAACTGTGATTCCACCACACTCTACCAAGGGTGACAAAGTGAGACTCTGTCTCTAAAAAAAAGATCTTGATTACAATGGCATATTGAGAAAAACTACTTACATGAATATAATGTGAAGACATTTGAATTATGAAGGAAAAATTGAGTATAAAAGTGTTATAAGATGAACTACCTTTAAAAGAAGACTCAAAATTAATTATGACTAAAATGGTGTTCTTACTGTTCTTCACAATCAGGAAATAAGTGGTTGTTTTACTTAAGATAAAAAGAGATTAATATCTGAATTAAAAAGAGGATGCATTTATTTTGCAAATTTGCTATTAATTGTATTTCCACTGAAACAAGTGTTGGTTTTTATCATACATAAAATATTGGTGCTAGATTCCTTACTATTATGCTTAACTTCTGTGAAACATAAAAAAGTCTTCTAAAATTATTAAGTATAATATAAAATGACGAAGGTATAGGATATTCAAGTATATTAAACATAAATTGAGAAGTAATGGTATCAATTTTTTTTTTTTTTTTTTGAGATAGGATTTCCTTTGTCACTCTGGCCAGAATTAAGTGGCTTCATCATAGCTCACAGCAACCTCAAACTCCTAAACTCAAGAGAGCCTCTTACCTCAACCTTCCAAATTGCTGAGACTGCAGGTGTCCACCACTGTGCCCAGCTAATTTTTCTATTTTTAGTAGTACGAGATCTCGCTTTTGCTCAGGCTGGTCTCCAACTCCTGAGGTCAAGGGATCCACCTGCCTTGGCCTTCCAGAGTGCTGGGATTTCAGGCGTGAGTCACCACGCCTGGCTGCATGAATTTTAATTTCTTTAGATTCAGTTCTCATGTGGGTATGTGTGTATGTGCAGTTGTATTTTGTGTAAATACCATCCACTTTACTACTACATTGAATAAGTAACAGTTGTACAAAGTACATATTATATGGCTAATTGAAAACACAAATTACAATTTGCAGTGTAACACACTCCCACACCAAAACAAAATTTACTATATTATTATCCACAACTGTTTCAGGAAGTTAAATGTTGTTTATTTCTTTGTTGGATATTAATGTTTGGAGAGAGATTTCATTTATTTTACTTATACTGACAGACACAAACTGTGGAATAATACTTTCTATGCTAAAAGAGATCCAAGTCTCAATGGCTGTCAAGCTCTAAAAAATTAAGGTCAGTGATAGTGGACCAGAATTCCAGGTGAGAATATTTGTTATGTCAATTATTTTATATGAATAGTAACATTCCATTCCAATTTTGAACATGGAACATACAAATATTTTTATTTAATTTTGTAAAAGGTGTAATATTGACTTCGGGATATTTTTTATCAAAAAAATTTTTTTTTGTATTTAAATAGTGTATGGTACAAATTATCTGCAGAAAAGTAATGGCCCCACCATTGCCGAGCTGTTAAATATAGCCATCTTTCATCACGTAACATTGGTAAAATTGCAGGAGACATGTATTGTGCTCATCTGTCACCACTGTGTATCACTTATTTAACTACTTTTCATTTTCAGAGTTTCTGAGCTCAGGCTCACAGCTCGTGAATCATTAGAACAGAATCATAAGGTAAGTAAATTTCTATTTCCTTCTCCCTACACAAGCCTCAGAGCAGGTCTTACAATTCTCTAAAACACAGGAGAATTTGAAATGTAATTGGAAGTGCTTTCTGACAACAGCATCTGGTCCCATTATCACAAGCAGGCTGCTATTTCCAGAGCACAGTTTCAAGGGTATAGAACATTTAGCTTCCTGCTAGGATAAAGGGGTATTTCTCTCGTGGCAGTTTGCTTTTCTATTTTGAGAAGGTATTCAGGTGTAACGCCAGCTCTGACCTGAGCAGCGGTGAATGTCAGAACATTTCATTTCACTTCCCTCACTCTCTTGTTTTTTCCTCTAGTTTTCTTAATTTGTTTTTCTCTTTTATTCCAAACTTGTCATATTAGCATATCAAATATTGCTTAGCATATTAGCAATATCAAATATTGCTCTATTTTCACTTCATCCAAAATGTTCCAGTACTTCTTCTGATTGCCTTAGATGTGCTCTTTCCTTAAATGCAAGGATAGTCTATCAAATCCTTCTGTTTAAAGAGGAAATGAAGTGGTCTATAAACATTTGAAAAATCTGATGATTTTTATGAAATTTCCAGAGGAAAGAGGATTCACCAAAAAGTAACTCATAAGAATGTCACTACAATTGATTTTTAGAACTGATAAACTTATTTATCTCCCTCTGATACTCAGAGATCATGGATATTTTCTGGTTCCTAATTTTCTTTAAGAAATGACATTTTGTTTGCTAATTGGAAAGTGTAACAACAAAAGCCCCAAATCTCCACTTTTCCTGGCACTGTGAGTCACATGCTCCTCTCAGAGACCTGTGAGGTCCTGTCACAGATGAGGAAACTGAGGCACAGGACAGTGAGGGAGCTGCTCCAGGTTTTATACCCAGGACCAGCTGAATAGGGCCGTGAGTGAAGGGGGAAAGTCCTCAGGTCCTTTGCTCAGAACCAGGGTGCTGTACTGTGATTATGTGATGAAACACTCTTTTGTGCCTTGTGCTTTATTTTCTCAATAAAAATGTAACATGTTTTTCATTATATTTCTTCACAAGTTCTGATGGAAAAGGAAATGGCAATTCCCAAAGTGACTATTCAATGTCTTTCTTTAAAGTTACTTTTTTTTTTTTTTTAGACAGAGTCTCACTTTGCTGCCTAGGCTAGAATACCCTGGCCTCATTGCAGCTCATAGCAATCTCAAACTCCTAGGCTGAAGTGATCCTCCTGCCTCAGCCTCCCTGGTAGCTAGGACTATAGGACCCTGCCACCAAGTCTGGGCATTTTTTTCTATTTTTGGTAAGATGGATTCTTACTGTTCCTTGAGCTGGTCTTGAACATTTTTAATTAATGAGGTAAAATGGTTTCAAATTTTTAAAGAATATTATATATTTCATCTTTATAATCATGAGAATTGTTTCTGTCAAATAAATTATTATTCCATATTTAAACATTATTTTTATCATGTTACCTTTTTCCTTCATGTATGTTTTCTGAAAATATGTCATGTTTCACAATTATATAGTATTTTAAATTCATAATTTCAGTGCATGTAAACAAATTCTGTGCAAGATTTTCAAACCTTTTAATGGTTTTATGGTTCATGTTGATTTTTTTTTTTTTTTTGAGGAGCCTGACATAAAGAAGGATATTGTGGTCATCTTTAAACCACCAATCTGAGAACATTGCATATAAATGTTTTCTTTTCTGAACTGTGAAATAAAATACAAGTGGGAAAGATTTGATGAATATGTAAACTGACAGAGTGGAACATATTAATCAGTAGAGCTTTGAACTGAGACTCCTGCTTCTACAATAGCCACTGATTTGAAAGAAGTAAAAAGAAAAGAAGGAAACCAGATAGGCTGCCTGTGTTAAAAGTAGTTAGTGGCTAATAACATACAATCAACATGGTCCTGAAGTTTTGGAAATTTTCAAGGTGTGGATATTGTTAGGTGCATTTTTCTGGAAAAAGTTAACTTTTTTTGAATTCAAAACAACTTTCTAATGGCCTTGTCATATATAATGGTGTAGTTTACAAAAGGACAAGTATTATATAGTTGGGTTTCTTGAGAGGTATTTTTACTATTCTTTAGTAGAATATAGAGTTCTGTGATACATAATTTGTGAAGATATAATTATTGGTGAGTTTGGGAGGAATGTTATTTCTTGAATGAAACCTGGGATTTCTAGAAAAGAAACTTCCCTGTGGGTGGTGGTCATGGTCTACCACCTTCCCTCTTCACTGGTAGTGGGTGAGTCTGTGTTTACAAGATGGGGCCGGGTTTGTTTATCAGGTGCTTCAATTGGACCCAGCATCCTCCTCATGGCAGCTAAGTTCCTGTAGCAAAAGCTAGAGTGTGAGTCGGAGCCAAGATTTCCAGGACAAGATGGAAACCTAAGCTTAATAAGTTAAGGCAAAGGCAGAAGCAAGAATGAATAAAGGAGATAAACTTCAAGGGACTCAAATGGAGCATTAGCAACAGGGGGTTGTGGTGGCAACTCCTGCCGTGGACACAGCGTCCAGAATGCTCACTCCCTGACAAGGTACACTGACTTGGAGATTTATTTTCTGAGTCAATCTGGAAAATTCCTATGATTGACTCAAGACTGGATTCTTAGTATTGATTTTAAGGCTTTTTGTAACAGTTATCTGCAGTACCCTGTTCCTAGAGCTCTGTGCTGGACATATCCAGTAATATTATTCAACTTATGCATGCAACTAATAGGTAACTAAAAAGCCCAGTGATCAATAGGAATTTTATAGCATCTATAATACAGGTGGCCATATAGTTTGTGTGCAATTTAAAATTGTGCACTATTTAAAATTGCACATAAATTTTATGACCACTCTGTGTGATAATGACCATATTTTTATTGCAACAATAAAACTAGAAATAATAATAGCAGCTAACATTCATGAAATGCTTACTTCTGGATGCTGTGCTAAGAATACCTAATGCTTTATCTCCTTTAGTTTTCCCTGACACTCTTTTTTTTTTTTTTTTTTTTGTAGAGACAAAGTCTCACTTTTTCGCCCTCGGTAGAATGCAGTGGAGTCGCTCCAGCAACCTCCAACTCCTGGGCTTAGGCGATTCTTCTGCCTCAGCCTCCCAAGTAGCTGGGACTACAGGTGCCCACCACAATGCCCAGCTATTTTTAGTTGCAGTTTGGCTGGGGCTGGGTTTGAACCCGCCACCCTTGGTATATGGGACCCGCGCCCTAATCACTGAGCCACAGGCGCCTCCCTTCCCTGACACTCTTAACAGGTCACTATTACAACTACTGCTACGCAACAGAAGGATATTCCTGAAGCCCATGAATTTGCATAACTGACTAAAGGTCACACAGCTGAGAAGTGGGGAGCCTAGCTTTTGACCTGCCTTGTGATGTCCCCTGTGATTGTCATCTACTGATTTCTTCTCTTCTCCACAGAAGTTGATAATGGTTGACATTGGGAAAATTGTTACTTGAGTACTCACTCCTGGTAGGTGCTCAGTAAGTGAATAAAGAGCCCTTACATTTGTTGTCCCCATTCTTGTGGCCCTGGTCCACATCACTACTCAAACCCAGTTATTTATTGTCAGATATACATGGAATGGTGAAGTTGAGAGAGTGTGCAGGCATCTGGGGACTCAGCATGCGGTGGGCATAGGGGGAGAAATCCAGACAAGGACTCCTTCCAGACGTGGCAGAGCAACTCTTTCCTGGACTATCTCTTCAGGAAAATTCAAAATTACTCCAGGGAAAACTGAACTTGAGTTTCCTGCTCAGATAGAGAACTCAAGTCATTTTATTTATAATAAAGGAAAGGTAATTATTGATGATCAAGAGATTTGGGATGTCTATGCTAGAAAAGATTTTACATTTACTTCAGGTTTTCCCAAAGAGAGTGCCAACAATATCCCAGGCTAAAACAAGGCTGTCAAATCTTCATGTGTAGTTTAAGAAAAATTTTAATATGTGTGCATATCTTAAACCTTGCAGAATTACATTGATGAGCTAATGCTTAAATTACCACTTGTCATTTAAATTTAATGATTTAATTAAGATTTGATAAGTTTTAATTAATTATTTAACCTCAATGAAAGCTTATAAGACAGCCCAGAATTCTCATTTTTAATTAAAATACACTCCATGCAATAATTTCTCACATAAACATCCATATAGCTTATTAACATTTAACACTACTCTTTTTTTTTTTTTGAGACTGTCACACTCTGTGGCCCTTGGTATAGTGCCGTGGCATCATAGCTCGCAGTAATCCCAAACTTCTGGGTTCAAGAAATTCTCTTGCCTCAGCCTCCTGAATAACTGGGACTATAGGTACCTGCCACAATACATGGCTATTTTTAGAGATGGGTTCTTGTTCTTAGTTAGGCTGGTTTCAAACTGAACTCAGGCAATCCACCAGCCTCAGCCTCCCAGAGTACCAGGATTACAGGCATGAGCCTCTGCTCCCAGCCCAACACTACTCTTCTTATTGCAATTATGTTTTAATCAAGTGTATAATAAAATTATAACTTTATAAATTGTTGTTAATATTTATATAAACTATAAAACTCTCACACTAAAATATAACCAGTTTATTCTAGAAATTAAGGAAAAATATTTCGTCTTTTTAGAACTTTCTAGTAAAGAATACTACACCAGTGTCCATTCATTGCAATGTTTTCATTTAATTCTAGTCTTAATTGTTATATCTCTATCTATCATCCTCCCAGGTATCGTTTGTACCAGTCATAATATTGTAGATATAGTAATTCCTCAATAAATCCAGAACCAAAGATTTTAACCATTGCATGAGGTATTAAATTTTACCTAGTTCAATGACCCATACACTAATTGAAGTTCAGTTAAATAACCATGACTAAATTAAACACTAAAATAGTTCCCCTTAACAAAGGAACATCTCAATTAATCAGTCAAATACACCAGTTTTACTAGGCTCATTAAACAGGCTAAACTAACTTGACTAGTTTCTTTTTTGCCACATGAGTTTGAAAGGATTCCAATTATAGTTTATTATGGATAATGACAAAAACAATTAACATTTTGAGTTATTGAAAATTTAGAGGGTAAGACAAATTCCCAAAGTTTTTGTGATGGACTCAATATTTGTATTCTTCTAAAATTTGTATGTTGAAGCTCAAACCCCCAATGTGGTAGTATTTAGAGGTAGGGCCTTTGAGAAATTATTTAGGTTTAGACGAGGGTGGGTCTTTAATACTGGGACTCATGTCCTTACGATAAAAGAAAAGGACCAGAGCTTGCTCTCTCTGTTTCCTAAGCAGTACACATCAAGAAAGGACTGCCCATCTGCCAAGAGACAAGGCCTCAGAATGAGCCCTGCATGTCAGCACCTGACCTTAGATTTCCCAGCCTCTGCAACTGTGAGAGATACGTTTCTGTGGTTTAAGCCTCTCAGTTTTTGATATTTTGTTACAGTAGCCAAGGTGAACAAGGGTGAAAACTTAATAGAATTTGATTAAAAAAATAGTAGACAAAGACCTGAGTTGTAAGTTAAGCAGAAAATAAAAGTAAATGTAAACAACAGGCAATAAAGAGAACAAGGAGGATTCGAAGAAAATATTGTGATTAAAGGTAAATGATTGAATTTGACAATTCCAAGATATCTCAAAGGAAAAAAATATATTCAAGTGTTAAACAGCATGATCAAGAGAAATATCACTCAACCCTAAAAATTGGTTTATTCCCCATGGAAAAGTGACCAAAACTTGAGTCAGTTGTTTTTAGGTAGTAGACCAATATTTTCTTTTGTGAATTTTAGATTTGTTTGTCTGAAATATAATTTAAAACACTAACAATATATGTTGCATATAGATACATATTCAAGGAATTAGGTTTTTAGAATTATTTATAACTTCTTCTTTTAAAAAAAGTATCTGGGTGACTTACAAAGATAGAGATACAAGAATAAGCATGCATCCTTTACAACCAAGTGGTTGTAGACATGTACAATGACAGTTATATTTTTACATTGCATTCACTGTATGTGGTAATAACTGAAGAAATATAATAGATTTTATTGCAAACACCTTTACTACCTATCTTCCAGTTCATTAATTTTCTCCCCTACTTCTCTATTTTGCTATGAAATTCATCCTTTGAGTCCTTAACTATTCCCTTTTTCATGGTGTAATTTGTATTCTAAAACATGTTAATGACAGCCCTTCCTAAGTTATCAATATCTCTGATAAATGAGTCATAAATATTATTTTTTTTGTATATTATCTGGCTTTTTTAGTTATTTCTGGGAGCACTTATCTGCTATAAGCTATTTTAACAGAGTAAGAAGCTCATGTGTGTTCCCAGTAGCCATCTCTAGAGCTCATCATGGTTAAACGCTGGCTGTTACACAGATATTTGTTGAGATTTTAATATTCTCTCAGCCTTAAAAGCTGTCTTTGTAAGATAGCTATCTTCAGTTACTCTAAATGTCCCTCCCCCATTGATTTAAAATACTTTCAATACCAGAATCAATTCCGGATCAACAAGCACAGCTTCCAGTGACAGCTTTCTTATGATACAGTCTACATGAAATGGCTGCGAAGGGAACCCTGGGGTTTTTTTTTTTATAATGACACTCGCTTTTCCCTTGAAATAAATCTCTGTGGGTAGACCTTTCAATTTGTTGATATGTGAGTTCTATCTCCGTAGAAATTTAATATGCTGGCTATATATTCTAGTCCTTCATTAAATTTTAAATCAATATGGGATCATGTTGGATTTATCAGTAGTTCACAGGGAGGACTTTCTAGTCTAAAATCTTCCAGGTGAAGTAGCCCAGTGTAATATGAGATTGAAGTTGTGTCTCAAAAAAAAAAAAAAATAGGAGTTTACAGCCACAGATAATAAGCAAAGCAACTCTGAGTGTCTCCTGATGTTGTGCGAAGCACTCTATTCTATCTCACAGTATTGGGTCTTCATGTCCCGTCTTCCTTATGACTGCTTTCAGTGACCTACCAATGGTCAACGTTTTGACCCCATTCTTGTCTCATACTGGTCTAACCCCTCACCTGGAGCCAGTCTTTGTGGCCTTCTCTTTCCTCCTCCAGCTGAGTTGGTGAGTGTGCTGACAACATTACACACACACATCCTTTATATTGGTGGATGCTGCAGATTTATAAGCTGCAATTCTAACTGCAACCCCAGTAGTGTTCAGAAAACTATTCCATATAATTTAGAAAAGTTTCTTTCTTTTTCATTTGAAAAAGGGCCTTTTTCAAAACTACTTTTTCTTGTGAAAGAGCACATGACTCCAACGGAAAGGCAGTCTTCTAAGCAGAGAATCGGCAGCACTGAGAGCAGGTGGTCTCAGGAGGCCCTGCACAATGAGCCCAGCCCAGCAGAAGGAACACCAGCACATGTCATATCCCCTGGGAGTGAGGTGAGGGCAGAAGGAAGGGACAGAGGCAGCCACAGAGCAGGTCTCCATGCCCCTTGTTCCAGACAGTGACATTCTCAACAGAGACACAGGGACAACAACAAACCATACTCCTGCTGAAGAGGCTGGGCCCTCACTGCCCAGAGCTTGTGAGTTCTAGAAGCACAAGACTTAGTTGCAGGGCTGGACAGAACCTCCTAGCTGTGGGTGTCACATTATCCAAACCTTGGAGAAACACAACGCAACTCTGACTAGCTGGGTGAGTTGCCAGACTCCACAGACGGAACATGAGACTCTCTCCTACAGAAGGAGTGCATGGGTCTAGTTAGACACACACTGCAGCGTCCTGTGCATGGTGTGTCATGAGGCAGAGAAGCGGTGGGCTCTGTGGAGACCTCAGTAGCTCTGCGTGACATTGGCTCAGATGCTGAAGGGCTTAAATAAACCCAGGGGACAGAAAAAGCGTGAGTGAATTCTAGGTAAACTCCTAAAACACCCACCAGAATGTTGTGGAAACATGTCGGAGGTATACCCTCGTAGCCACAGCCTGGGAAACTTTAGACTACAGAAGTTAGCAGGCTTGTTTAAGGTGATGACTGACAGGCATTCTCCTCTTCATTCAGGTCAGCCCCTGGACACTGTTCCACGAGGGAGCTGGTTGTGGTCCAGCTACTGCTTGCCCCACACTCTTTTCTTGGAGGCCCTAAACCCCCAACCCAAGAGCCCCCAGGCTCAGAACTGCTTCTTAGCAGGTCTTCTCTAGCTTTCATTCTGCCTCCTACACAGCTTCAGAATTTGGAGAATGTTTCAGAGCAAATTCCTCTAGGCTCCAGCTTTCTCTCTCCAGCTCTGAGAGATGGCCAACAGCTTTGCCAGCTCCCTGTCTCTGCAGTGACTGTCTCCTGGTGCAAATCTGGACACTCAGCTGTAATGATCTACAGATAGGTCCTTGGGAAAAGCAGGAGAAGACTGGGACCTCACCTTGGAAGCACGGTCCCTTTCTAGATTCTTGGTCCTTTGACACATGTTACTTCTGCAAATCTCAGACCTTCACCAAGACGTCCACATGTGCCACCTTTTCATTCGTCCCTGGCGATAGTGTTGAGGTGCCACTAGCATCCTCCCGCCGCCTCAGTGAAAGTCTATTGTGTGTGTGTATTTGACAAAAAATATATCAGGTGTTCATAATGACACTTGTAATTCAAGTTTAGGACTAGAGTGCTATTACATAACCTCATATACCTTATATTGGCACCTTATTTCCTCCCTTGTAGAAAATTACAGTTTTCAATGACACCAACATAAATCAGCTTTATCTTACACCCTTATGTCAAAGAATGAGAATAAAAATACCAGTTTTACCACTGACAATATGATTACTGTAAAGAATTATTATTTTCATTATTATTAGCTTGCCATTCTATTTGTTCTTAGCATCAATCTCACTAGGACCATACAGCTAAATACTCCATCCTGTTCTGTGCCAGCTGAATGCAGAGTGAAATAAAGAGAGAGATGCTGTGTGATTAGCCAACCTGTCTGCTTCAACAGGAAGGAAGAAGTATTTTAAAAAATAAAATTATATTCTTCAATAAATTGAGAACACCTAAATTCCATATTTATAACACTGTATCAAACAGGGTTAAATTTTATACTATCCATATGCATAAACACACACACAGACATACACACACAGACACACACATATGCCTTAATGACATATGGAATAAAACTAAACGATACTACATGAAGAATAGTAGTTTGGGCCAGGTACAGGGGCTCACATCTGTAACCCTAGCAGTTTGGGAGGCTGAAGGAGGAAAATAATGAGGACAGGAGTTTGAGACCCCATCTCCACAAAAAATAGAAAACTTAGCTGCGTGTTTTGGCACACACCCATAGACCCAGCTTACTCAGGAGGCTGAGAATGGAGCATGACTTGAGCTGAGGAGTTCAAGGTTGCTATGAACTAGGCTGACACTACTACACTCTAACCTGGACAACACAGTGAGACTGTCTGTAAAACAAACAGACAAACAGAAAATTAGTACCTTGGGTTAGATGTTTTCTCAAAAACTACAAAATAATCACAAATAATAAAATAAATTTACAGCTATAATTTTAAAATATTTTTAGCGTAAAATAGCATTTAGTTGCAAATGCTAAAAGGAAAATGTGAAAATATTGTTGATATATGAATAAACAAGAGATTTCTAATTTTGTGTCTTGGCTCAGCACCTGTGGCTCAACTGGCCAAGGTGCCAGCCACATACACCTAAGGTGGCAGGTTCGAATCCAGCCTGGGCCTACTAAACAATAATGATGGCTGCAACCAAAAAAAAAAAAAAAAAAAAAGCCAGGCATTGTGGCGGGTGCCTGTAGTCTCAGCTACTTAGGAGGCAGAGGCAGGAGACTCACTTGAGCCCAGGATTTGGAGGTTGCTGTGAGCTGTGATGCTATAGCACTCTACCCAGGGAGACAGCTTGAAGCTCTGTAAAAAAAAAAAAAAAATTGTGTCTTAGAGCATTTCAAGTTAATTAGAGACAATCAAAGAAAAACAAGTTGAAAAGTGGAAAAATATGTAAGCAAACAATTCACAATGAATGACGGGTAACAGAAGTTGCTCACTTTCACTAGATAAAAGAGCACTGGACATTAAAATCATAATGACCTGAAGCTTTCCTTACTGTTTTTAAATGCTATTAAGTGTCCAGGATGGAGCAGATGGAGGAAATGGGTTATTTCTGTCTCCAGTGTAAACTGGGCTATCACTCTGAGGGGTAACTTGGAATAGTAAAACTGAGGTTGGGGAGATGCTATACACCCACAGGGACAATTCCAGCACTCAAGTGGAGACACATATGCAACACATCTATGAGACTAGTTTTTTGACCAATAAGAAAAAAAGGAAGCAATTGGTAGGCAAATGGATAATAAAATGGACACTAAGATGTAGTGTAGTGATATGACAGAGCATTAGATATGTGGTGAATGATACAGATATTCAATTTTCTGAAGTTGTATTAGAAAAAATAGAATAAAAGTAATTAAGGCAGTAGAGATGATAAATATTTAAAAGTCTGGTTTGCTGGACTTTACCTTTCCATCCTTTAATAAAACAAAATGGTAGTTTATTGAATATATTTAAAAATACAGTGCTACTTAAATATATGGTTTTGGTACTAAAAACAGTAATACAAGTAAATATATTGCATTCTCAAAAATTTCATTATCTATCCCCAAATAAAGATGTCTTTATATAAGATAGTGATATTTCCCTAAAGAATAAAATGCCTTTTTTGTATGTCTTTCAACTTATTCTCTTTCAATGAAAAGCCTAAAGAAACTGATACATTCTTACACAAATTCAAGTGTCTCTTCCCGGGTTAATGCCTAGAAGACTGGCATTTCTTTTTATTATGAAAAAAGAGAGAAAGTCAGAGAGAAAGAAAGAAGAGAAAGAGACAAAGGTTATAGCAAAGGTTTGAAGTTGAAATCTGGAAATAGAGTGTAGGATATTAAATAATAAATAGTAATTTTCAATATTCAAAATTGACTAAAAAATTATGCATTCTAGTGATTTATTTTTAGAAGAATTACTATTCAACAAAAGAAAGGGGAGATTTACACATCACGTCCTAGGGGTGCAGTTATTAAAAAAGGATTAATATTCTTATTTATAGCTAAATAAATAATGATGTATTAATATACCAGTCACACAAATGTTATAGTTTCACGGTTATGCAAAGAAGAATGACCTTTTGCTCTTTGATATTCTAGAGCACAATAGAGGATTTCTATATTTTGAGTTGCTAATAAACCCTAATATTAGAGTCTGAAGTGTGTAATGATCAGGCCATTACGCTGCATCAGCATTGCTCACCCATCTTCTTGAGGTTAAACTTGTTCCACCACATTGTAATCACAGATTCTGTTTTTGAAGATTATGTGGTCATTTTGTCCACTAAAAGCCCGGTTTTACAGCTGGCTTCTTTCATAGGAGTCCCTGTATCTTTCAGTGGAGTATAAGGTTAAAATAATGCTGGGCTGTAAGGGAGCAATTAGACGGCCTGAATGAGCAGCAGGGTAACTGGAGTGGTAGAAGGGACGGCACTCATCACAGATCAGGGTGTGGAAAGGAGGGCTTGGCTTTCAACCCCATCGGCAATTCACACTCACGTCTGTGCAGTGTTGAGGCGTGTTCGCATATTAGATCCTAGCAATTCACTTCCCCCATTTTTACTCCAGTTTTTCTGTTTCCAACAACTTCTGTTTGTCGTACTACACATTGGTGTGCAAAACTGTGTCTTTGCATTTCAACGCTGATTATGAAAGTTTCTATTTTGTCTTGCTTTCTTGTATACAATCTTTGGTCCCAAGTATCTTGGAATTACCTTGAAAATATACAAGACCATCTCCCACTCCACTGCCGGAGGTTCTGTTCCCTCCTCTCTTGCCTCTCTTTTGCTTACTATGCTTATCGGTCTTTCTCCCTGTCAGTAATCTCTGTCCTGTTGCTTAACAATAAAAAGAAAGAAAATATACAAGACCATTACACTATCTCAATAGCCAACTATTAAAGGGAAAAAAAATATTTCAACAACTGTTAATTGCAGCGTGTGTAATATTACAAATAAAACTCTCACTTTACCAAACATTATAATGAAAGGGTAGATATAGAGAATTATTCATTCTCAAGATTTTGTTCAATTTTTTCTAGACTTGACATTTTTCAATTGTATTTTTTCTTTTTCCTATGCCATTGTTCAATTATCCTTTTATTTTTCCTGTCCAGTATTATTTAAGACTTTTCTTTCACTAACTTTACTTTAATTTTCCATTTTATAGCTATATTTTCCCACATACTTTGTTCCAGGCCTTGGCCGGGTTGCCGTGGATAGTAAATGAATGAAGAAAACACTCTCCTGGTTTGTTGATTGGTTTGTTTTTGGATAAACAGATTAAGTATAGCAGAAAACTATTTTAAAATACTAAAGTTTTCTGAAAAAAAATGTGTTGATTCAGCTTCAATGTTAGAGAAACCTTAAAATATGTAAAAATAACAATTGTACTAGTGGCACAATACCCTTGGAATTCCCCAAACACAACTGCTAAAAATATTAACTCAAAGTGAATGTTAAATAACATCAAAGCTGTGGGTGGAAATATGGGAGGGCTGGGCTGAGATATAAAAGTGGAGGAAGCTCCTTTTTTTAAATAAAAATTGGAATTTTTTATTAAATTTTTTTATTAAATTGGAATTTATGAAATGTCTTATTGATTAAGAAATTTAGATTGTGAGGCAAGAAATGCAGGACTGATAGAATACAGGACTAAAGGAAGTATGAGCACTGGGAGACCACAAGACGCATCGGAAACCCCAGAAGTCTGTTAACACGACAGCACAGACCTTGGAGAACAGAAAGAGAAAAGTCCTACTGAGCCTGACCTTTTCCACACAGAGATCTGGTACAAAGGTCTCTGAGGGCTAAAGACGCTGTTGCAAGATGTACCAGGAACAGTTCAGGCAGCTGGCTCCCAGGCCCCTCAGGGACCCGGAGACTTGATTGCCTCCTGAGGAAACTGTGTCCATTGTTGGAACTGCTGGCTGCTCTAGCACCCTACTTCCAAGTCCAGCTCCTTGTTCTTTAAATCACATTCTCTTATTTTAGTAAAATTGGTATAGAAGGGAACAGTGGAAGATCAAGTAGTCAAAGAATAGCTTGGTTGAAATTGCAGGTGTTAGGAGAATGATGTCATATAGCATGGGTTTCTTTTTTTTTTCTTTGATTATTCCTGTCCCGATTTAATGATAATGTAAGTCATAAACCCTGAGGCAACCCAGAGCACAGAACCTTCGCTGCTCCTCCTGTTGGTGGCATTAGTCCCCCAGGCTCACTCTTTTTAAATCTTACTTTGTCTCTTTTGTCTTTATTTCTTTCATTCTCTTGTCTCTGCCAAGTGTTGGGGATACTCAAGGGTTATGTGGGGGCTGCCCTCTACAAAAGCAATGGTGCAAAATACCAAATTTCAAAATACCAAAATTCATGAAGTTTGCTTCTCAAAGTATTTGTTACTTCTGAAAAAAAGCTGCTACAAACATAGCTTCATTTACAATCTCATAGTCTCATCACATTAGGAGCCCCACAGCATTGCTCTATGCCAATATGTCATTGGTACCTACCAACAACCATCAGAGAATAACTGGGGAAGCAGGTGATGGAAAGACAATAAACAAATACCATCACAGATATTTATTGAGCAAATATCTAACATTTTGCATAGATCAAAATACACCCTGACTATACCTATGGTAGACTGAAACGATGTCCATAAATTAATTATAAATTGCATTTTGTAGCAAGTCAAAAGTATACAAAGCCCTAAACCACAATGTGCATGTAATAGGTAAAACCCACAAAAATGACAAATACAAAGGACATTTTTTTTTCTTTAGGGAAAAGCCAGAAACATAGCAGACTTTGGCTCTTCTCTCCCAGCATTTAGCCAGGACATGGGGTAGGCAGAGATGGCACGATCATCATGGTTTCCAGCCAAGTCCCTGCCTGTGGGCTCTATTCTTTGTTCACCTTGAGAAGTACAGGATTACCCCAGGTTTCTTTCAGGATACAAGTGCATGCTCCATGGTCTGCATGTGGCTCCAGACCATCATGTTACACCCATATACACCATTACGTATGCAAGAAATAAATATGTAATCCTTTAAACTGAGGGATGCTTTTGTTTTATACAGCAATTTGTAAGCTCAGTAAATGCAAGGAATTTGTGTCTGGAAAGGCTCATTGCTATAACAAAAACCTAAAAAGATGACAATGGTTAGTGACACTGGTTGAGAAAGAATAAATATCACAAACTGGAAAGCAGCCCAACCCTGTTACATTTGGCTAGCCATTGCCAGACACAGGCCAACAGAGGTTTTGGACTTAAGAAAAGGGATTTAAGAGTCAGGGGCTTTGAAAACACATTGCAAACATCAGATGAAGCCAAGTTATATCCGGTGGCTTTTGTGAAGAGATGGACCAGCAAAGGGAAAGTGCAAAGAACAAGACCCTGTACTAGATTCCAAATTGCAGGACTTACGTTCAGAGCAATTCCTCAGCCTCAAAGAGCCCACAGCTCAAAGAACTAAAGTGACTGGTAATAACTATCCTGTGAGTGGCCTTGACCAGGCTGCAGCTCTAGCATCTTTGCATTGCCCATCCAGACAATCCTGCGATAAAGTTGGAAAATCAGGAGTGGAAAATTAGGAGACCCATATGAAACGAAAAATGTTACCAGGAAGAAAGAAAATCACAAGGCAAGAATTTGGACTTTTCAAGGAAAAAACAGCCAATGTGGTCTGAAGGGCATGTGCTAGGAGAGATTTGTGCTGAAGGAGACCCTCAGGGGAACAACCCTCCTGCCAGCTGGAGGTTCTCTTGTGCTGCCCAAAGGCATTCTCAGTAACTGATCAGAATGGGATTCACCTTCTCTACGTGTTTCTTTTAATGACAATGACTTACTTTATACGGGAAGCTTTGTTAATGAACACTTTATAGGAACTGTGGAAGAACTGATCACTTTCATTGGGAACAAAACCGGACATCAGATGAGTTTACCCAGTCCCCTGGGGGTGGCCTAATTTATAATCACTTTATGCTCAGACCTCATCTGTAGGTACAGGTAAAATAAACTAAAGTTTTAAAGTTTTTTGAGGCAATCAGTAAGATATTTTTCTTTGCAAGTAAAAGGTAATGTGATTAGAGTGTAAAATTAGGGGTTTAGGCAATAAACTTGATTTAAAGCTTCCTTGGGCACATTTTTTTCTGGTAGTTGAGATACAACTTTAAAATTGAGTAGACAGATGCTTAAGGAAGTTTATTAGTTCAATTAGGCTGAGTGTCAGGTGAGGATACTAGGGGAAAAAATGCCTTAATTCCAGTGTGCTCCCAGGTACGTGCAGGTCCCTTGGGCCCATGAGTTGGGCTTGCTCCTCCTCTGCCACTCCCCTGTCTGTTCTCTCCTTTCTCCTCCCCACCCTCCCTATCTGGCCCTCCCACTCTGACCCCAGCACATTTTATGAGCCAAGTCAGTGGGAGGATATTGGGTAAACTGAAAACAATTTGATTCCTTTTTTCTGCTTTGAGCTACACCTTCCACTTTTCATAGGGTCCCCAAAGTGTCAAAGTCAAATCAAGCAGGTTCCTGATTGCTTCTTGGTTCCTACACAGGAAGATTTTCTGTGTTTGAGGACCAACTGGGTCAGGCTGGGGTAAGTGGACACCGCGGGAGTTAAGCCACACCTATTCCTGTGGAAACCATTCCTGGTACCAGGTATTACTCTGGGGAGACAGATGCGCGTCTTACCTTTCACAGCCAGTGTTCCTAATGCCACCTCTAAAGTTTCCTGTTGGCAGTGCATTCCAATTCTCTGCAATAATCCACACTTTCAAACTACAGATAATCAATCCTACTTTGAGGGTGCATTTACCAGTTTTTAAAGAGAATGTTCAGTGATTTAACTTCTGCAGAAACAATTTTAAACATCTAGAGCCATTTGTGCTTGCACTTACCATTAAGTCACAGTAATCAGAGTACTGAGCTTGTAACTATTATGAGTAATAAATGGAGACTGAGACTGCCTTTACACTTTAAGTGATATACTTTTGGAGGCATGCATTTATTTTATAATAGCTTTTTAGATAAATGCTATGGATATGTGAAACTAAAATATCAAATATTTATCATGTAATTGCTATCATTGTTTTTTAATGTAATTCAGGACATTCCAGGGAGAATGCCATGATGACTATGTTAGTATAGAAAGTGAGGGATGTTTTCTGAATAGAGTGATAACAATTAGAAGTGAGATGCTGAAATATAGGAGGCAACAGTAAACAATGATAGAATAAAAAATATGTTATTTTCTGGCTTGGCAGTGGATTAAGAGTTTAATGATTTTAATTGCTACTATTTTCCAAAATTGAGGGCATTTGCTCAAAATTTAGGATTCTAGTGAAGCCATTAATCTCACAAAGAGAAATTATGCATGGATAGTTGAGCTTATTCAGAGAAATCAAATCACACATAGTTGAGGAGAAAATGTGCTTTTTCTCTAAATTTTATACAAACCTCTGAAATTAGAATAATCTAAATCCTGAAAAAATAGGATAGATTGCTTATTCTTATTTTATTATCCATGAAGGAAATTGTTGAAATCTGGAAAGCAGATTTATAATGAAAACATATGTGCCTAACTTTGTTCAGTTTTTAATTTTTTTAAACAGGTGTTTAATATACACTTCTAGCTTTGAAAAGTATCTCTTATGAGAATTTGGGTAGATGGCCTAAGCTGTCAGGTGCAGAAGTTTCTTTCTTTGTAGAATGATCATAATGAAGAGGCCGTCACATGGTCTTAGCTTAGCCTCATGGTGTTGCCTGGAGAACCAATGAGGTACATTGTATGTGGGTCCTGTATACTTGGAACACCTTTGTAAACAAATACTTTCTTTTCTTTCTTTCTTTTCTTTTTTTTTTTTTTTTGCAGTTTTTTGGCCAGGGCTGGGTTTGAACCCACCACCTCTGGCATATGGAGCTAGCACCCTACTCCTTTGAGCCACAGGTGCCGCCCAACAAATACTTTCTTGACATAGAATTCAAGAAACCACTTTTTTTTTCTGTGTTCTCTATAAAAGAAAAATATTTAAATATTTTGAGTAATTCAGAATGATAGATTTTAAAAAAACCCAACTATTTGTGTGAGTATTATTTTTAAGTAGGAAGTATGAACTTCCAGAAATTGAATAAGTAAACAATCATACTTGTTATCTTATTTTTATTGAGAAAATAGTGTGACTAGTTGAAAACTTGAAAAGTTTATTAAGCTGATTATTTTCCTTAAATAACACTCTCAAGATACCAAAAGTTTTAAAACATTAAGGAGCTTCCTCCTCTAAAATAGAAAAATAAAAGAAAACAGTGATATTTGTTTAAAAATGTCTTCCATGAATCAGTGTCCATGCTGTTCAAAGTACAAGATAAGACTCGGAATCCAGGGACTGAGAGCCAACAAAAAAATCTTACCATTGCAATGGATTTTGTTTTTAATTAAATCATAATTGTGTATATTAATGCATTTATGAGGTACAGTGTGGTGATTTGATATACAATATGGATATATATAAGAATAGAGGGGAAAAGAAGAAGACTCATCATAAACACTGAAGCCTAGCAGTGCAGACCCTGTGAGTGACATGTGTGCCTTGGTCTTGGCTTTCTGATGAGTAGAATCATATGTACACGGATGTTACTAGGTCTGTGGGTATAAGCTGAAAAGAAAAGTTAACGATTAAATTAAGTTCTTTTGTAGAATAAAAGGATCAAATTTAAGGACAAGTGGGTTATATAGACTCTGAAAAAAATTAAAATCATAAGAAGATACTGATATGGAGAACCCAACTGTCCACTCCCCACTCAGCCTGGACAGTGAGCATTACATCTTACTATGTACACTGATGTCACTTTGTTATCAGATTGTCCTCAACAACATCTCTTTTTAGGGACAGTGCAGCTCACAGATATGTTTGATTGTTCATTCCAGCAATGTTAGGGAAGACCCATTAACTTTCCGAGGGAAGCATCTACAGTCAGTCTGTGTCAGAAGGTGCTGTGAGTCTCTCTCTTCTAACTCCTTACCTTGCTGTGTATGCATCTCCTCAGCCATCATAGCACAGCCTTCACACATTCCAAATTCAGTCCCTATTTTGAAAGTCATGCTTTAAATCACATTTAGCTTAGTCTTATCATAGTTGGTGGCAGTGATATTGGGGACTCAGGTTTGACAGGTGTCTTGACATAATAGAGTCCCATGACCTGTCAATAGCAATGCCATTTTGTAGAGGAAAGTTGATCTAACTTTGTTCTAAAAATAAGACATTTGTAAAATATAATAGGAGTTTTATTGGTTTACTTATTTGTGTTTGTAGAAAAAAACTTGGTAAATACTGTACTAAAAATTTTATAACCTAACATTAACCATCTTGTACCTTTAAGTATCTGGAAATAAAAAATTTAGCAGTCAAGAGCTATAGACAATGAGAAAGCCTATTTGCAACTATAGTTGCACAAGTGGAGCCTGTTTCTTGAATATTTAATATAGACTGAGTACTTCAACATGGCACACAATAAGAAAACAGCTTTTGCCCATATGATGCCAGGTCCTTCCCGGTGCCTAATACAAATTAAATCATTAAAATTAAAAAATATTATTTTTATGATGATTTTCGATTATTAGAAATAAGATAGAGGTGTGCATATGGCTGTGTGGTGCATGTGTGTATATTAAATCTTAGGTGACCTATCTTAGAAATATATCTCAAACAAATATAGAAACTAAATAAGCATGACCTAAAATGAATATAGGAAGCAATGAATAAGTTATAAATTGTTGATGTTTATATATCCATTTAAGAAAGAAAAAGATTAACTGAGCAACCAAAACCTAAGAAAGGTATAAATAATATAAACATTATAATGCAAGTATTATTTTCAAGCTCTTAGATTTTAGAAAAGATACAGTAGTCTCTTTAAGCAGAAATGAAAACTTACAAAAATTATCTCTGTGTCCAAATAGAACGCATGGGAAGCCTTAATACATCTCAAAGAAGCAATGTCCAGGGCTGTGATAATGGGTGTGCATAGAGTGAATTTATTACCATAGAGTGAATTTATTACCACAGCATCTACCTGTTTTTATCACCTATAAATCTGTTCATCCTGGCATGATAGTTGTGATCTCAAAGCATAACTAAGGGAATGAAGGCTGAAGACTCGAGTTTACACAAAGACAATCATGAAGTACCACTATTGTCTGTGAGTGCATAGCTGGACAGGCCCTCCTGGCAGTGGACATTTAGGGTGTACTGTATTGTGGACAGCTTATTTTTAACAGCTATACAAGATTACTCAAAAACGGAGCAAG
>NW_003852610.1:1637517-1656309 GCF_000181295.1 Otolemur garnettii | reverse complement strand
TGGTTTTCCACACTACCTGCATGACATTCCATACATTTCTTAATTTTTCTGATTTCTAGTTTTGTCATACTTAAAATTAATATGCTTGTCACTATTGTTATTTAACATTAGAGGAGGTATTATGCACTATTATTAGATAAGAAAAATAAAATGTAACAAGTGTCAGAGGGGAAAAAAAGCAAATTTATCATTCTTTCCAGGTGAAGTAATAGTTTACCTTGAAGTGTCTTTGAGGTGATAAAAAATATACCAGTCTGATTGTTATGCTTTTTCTAGAAGGTTTTAGAATGTTTTATGTGTCTTTGAGATGGTTAATGCTTGCTGCCATGAGTTAAAGGTAGGTTTTGTTTTGTCTTTGACATTCTATGGATTTTTTTCAGGGAAAGCATGGTCAACTTGTGATCTGTTAAAAGACAGAATTACAACAAATTTAGTTAAAGATCTAATTATCTTTCATTAATAACTCTGGAATTGGGTAGCATATAATTCTATAAAATGGAATGGGTATTCCTGTGATTTGAGCAGGAGTTGGCTCTGTAGGCAGCAAAGGCCTGAAGGAAGCTGGAGTGAGTGATAGGAGGTGGGTTGGTCATTTGACAGTAACCTACATTATTAAAATAAACGGGATGGGAATGAATTGATAAACTGTGGTGTATTCATACCATGGAATACTGTTCAGCCATAAAAGGTGGGATTATCTATCTTTTGTAACAACCTGGATGGAGTTGGAGAACACTCTTCTAAGTAAAGTATCACAGGAATGCAAAAACAAGCATCCCATGTGCTCAATACTAGGTTGACACTAGGAGATTAACAAGTGCAGGATCTCTTGAGAGAAAAACTCAACTAAATTCAAAAGGTGGGGAGGGGAGGATTTGGCGAGTTATCACCCAGTGCACAAGTATATAGGTCACTTTCTGGGTGAAGGAAACAACTACAATTCAGACTTCACCTTCCAAATGCAAATGAAGTAACCTCATCATCTTCCAAATGCATTGGATGTAACTTATGTGTGCCCTCATATTGATCTGAAATAAAAATAAAATAGAATAAAATAAAATAAAATAAAGGGGACTTCCTTATCATATCAGCCCTGGTACACAAGTCCTTTTCAGTTTAGCTACTGAAATATCCTGGTTGTTATTTTTTGTTTTTTATAACTGGCACCTTTCCAAATCAAATTTTATTACATGGCACCAGGCATTAGTAACTCCATTCTGGTTTGGTTGGGTCTGTTGGGGCCTATGAAGAGCAGGAACCATCCGCCCAAACAGTAATACGCCATAAATTTTGCTCAAAAATGCCTTCTCCTTTGGTCATGCTGCTGCCTACTGCCTATGTGAAACTAGAAGTGAGGGCATCTTCACTTCCACCATTGTTAGGTTTTGGTCTAAATATATAATTCTTAGATTATAGGTCATCTTGTGTTACTATGAAACTCTGTGATTCCAGCCAGAGGGAGAACATTAGGCATTCACCAAATGCCTACACTCTACGCAGAAGCATTGAAACCTTTCTGAGAGGATGCAGTGCTCCAGGGAGCTGACTGTCATAACTGTTAGGGGTCACACTTGGAGGTTGGATTATGCTCTTGGCTAGGGGCCCCATGAGGCAAAGAAACTAAAACAAACATAAAAACCCACTACAGTTAATGACTATAACAAAGAATGGACTCAGCTTGAGTCCAGAGGTCCATCACTTGAAACGAATTTTGGATTGAGTGAAGATCCTTCTATCTCAGCCTCCCCCATAGCTGGGTCACAGGCTCCCCCAGTGTGCCTGGCATTATGTTTTCAGTCAGGTATTGATCAAGATCAGAGGCAGAGAGGGGGAGGTGGGGGTGCAGAAAGAACCAGGAGGGGATGGTAGCAGTCTGACATGGAGGGAAAGCTTTGGTTCTTTTTTTCATTTCTAGAAAATGCCTGTTATTTAATATCTGCCACCTATACTCTGCTTTTCTAGGACCTTTACTATGAGCTGCATCTGTTTTTCACATCTCTTAATATTCTTTTGTTGTCTCTGTGTCTTTCTCTCTAGTTTTTTTGCTTTTTTTCCCTGACAGCTAATCTTAATCTGTTTTTTTAATTGACTAATTGATTTCTCCCCTATATTTTCACACTTTTTTATTTTATCACATTTTCAAGCTTAATATAACTTCATGGCTTTTTAGTATGTTTTCTCATTTTACATCGTTAATACATATCTTTAGGTTTTTATATATCAGGTAATTTTTTGGCCCATCTTTTACAAAGTACTGTTTTTTGTAGAAAATGCTATCCCATCTGCATGGGTCATTAGGAAAGTTTTGTGGTACACAAAAATCAAGACATATAAAATCTGTGCGAAGAGAAACAAATAAAGGCTTCCCAGAACATGGTTAAGCCCAGCAAGTTGAAACTTGCACAGGTGAATCAGAAAGGCTGCTGCTAACTACGTTCCTTAGAAGTGAAATAATGGACCATAACACAGTCTGTCTCAAAACTTTTATAGTGACCCATGCAGTATTCTACCTGGTTCCACAGTCTCTGAGATCTGGGTACAGAGGGTTTCCTGGGAGTGCTGGGGAGCACCTGCAGGAGTGGAGGAAGGAGAACTGAACACCAGGGGTAACTGCATAGCGACGCTGCTGCGGGGTGGCTGTTGGGGTGGCCCTGCTGCTGGGGGGCTGTTCAGGGGCCCTGCCTTGTGCCTATAGGGCTGGAACCTCATGGCCCCCTTAAAGGCCGGGCACTGGGTTAGGACTGTCTGCTGGCAGTTGGCCAAGACACCTTTTGGCTAAGGTAGGGTGACCAGACATCCTGCTTTTGGCGGGACAGTCCCGCTTTTCAATAATTTGTCCCATGTCCCCGGTGTTTTAAAAAAGTCCCGATTTTTGGAAAGAATGCACAAACAGGCGGGACAACAGGAAGGGAATATACTGTTTTGGGCTGCCATGTGGCGGTTTCATTAGAATATGAGTTTTATATTATTTTTGTTAATTTTATAATGTTAAACTGTAATAATAACAAATAATTGTTGAGAAGTGATTATCGAGAACTGCTTATCAAAGTTTGCATTGTTGTCAGGCCCAGCCCGCCCCGCCTCTCCCCCCCCCATGTTGTCCCCCTTTACAAATGTGAGAATCTGGTCACCCTAGGCTAAGGTGTCCAGACATCCCTCTTTTGGCGGGACAATCTCGATTTTTAACAATTTGTCCTGCGTCCTGCTTTGTTTTTAAAAAGCCCCAATTTTTGGAAAGAATGCACGACAAGCTAGGGAACAGGGAGAACAGGAAGGGAATATACCGTTCTCGGCTGCCATGTGGCTATTTTGCCAGGATATGCATTTTATATTATTTTTGTTAATTTTATAATGTTAAACTTTAATAATAATGAATAATTGTTGAGAACCGAGTATCGAGAACTGCTTATCAAAGTTTGCATTGTTGTCAGACCCCACCCCCCAGGCCCCGCCTCCCCCAATGGTGTCCTGCTTTACTAATGTTAAAATCTGGTCACCTTATTTTTGGCCCAGGTGCTAATTCACCCGAACGGCTCCACACAGAGCAGCCAAGCGCATCCCGCCTGCAGCGGGGAAATGAGCACCCGAGTTCTCAGGGAGACCAGAGCCGAGCGCCTTTTCTTTTCAATATATGAGGCTTCTCAGAAGTCTTTGTGGTTTTGCCAGTCAGCTCTTGACCATCAGGATGATGCTACTCAACAGGTGAAGTAAAGGACAACTGCAAGGACTCCCTCCTGAGTTAGCCCTCGGAGCTTCAGTGACAGAGACTCCAGATTTTCTGGCCCTGCCCACCCCCCAAACCAGCCATGTTTTCTTCATCCTCGGTGCCCAGTGACCCAGCAGAAGCAGCTTTAGGAGGCGACACTTCTCAGACTACAATTTTTCTGCCTTGGGAGTTTGTCAGTAGGCTGAGAACGTGCCAGTTGGTTCTATCATGGGCCTTGGTCTGTGACTCTTGAGCTGTGCCCCCTGGGGCTCCCAGATGTGGCCTGGTGTTGCCCTGGAGGGTGCACTTCTCAGCCCTCAGGTTTCTAACCGGTGGAGCCAGGCAGGTCCCATCCCAGCAGGCATGGGGAGGTTGGGGGAGTGTGAAGGCCAGAGGCCCTCCCCTGCTTCAAGCTCCCAGGGAGCTACTTCTCTTTCAAGCCAAAGGCAGATGCCCCCAGTCAACACATCTCCAGTTTCCTGTAAGTGCTCATGTGTGTAGGAATATTCTAGGCAGTGTCACTTGTGCTAGTAAATTATTTGAAATAACATAAGTGCCTATCACTCAGGGACTACTTATGTCAAGTATGTTACATCCATATACTGTAGCTTATAAAGAATTGGTAGTTGTACATACAGTAATGAGAAAAGGCTTTTGAGACACATTGGAAGAAATATAACTGAAGTGGAGAACAAAGTTTCCAGCAAGTGACCGCCTGTGTGGAGAGTCCCAGAGGACAGGAAAAGGTGATTAGGAAGGAGGGGGAAGATAGATCTGTTTTCAGTACAGTTTGCCTTTTGAATACTATAGAACACACACTATACGGTACACACACATCCATCTACTACTTATAACAGTGAATGAAACCATCAAACATCACCTAAAACAGGTAATTCTATAAACAAAGTAACATCAGTGAAACGGCTTGAGTTTAAGGAAGTCAAAATTCCTGCCTAATCACTAAAATAAATATCACCACAACATAAAATAATAAACTGAGATCCTGAAATTTTTAATAATTTAAACAGCATTTTGCAAGTTCTTCATTCTTCGTTTTGACTTTCTAGAGCACAGATAAGCAAATGCCTTTTTCAGCAGACTGGGTGATAGACTCATAGCTCTTTGGAATTACAGTCTCCAAAGCCCCCTTGGTAGCTACCACCCAGGGCACTAGGTGCTAAAAGAATTGGCTTAATACACTCATATTCTACTTCTTAGGCACATTTTCAGATTTAATTAATGTTGAAAATGAGCAATGAATTTTTGTAGTAAGGAGTTTTTCTAAAATGCAAGGAGTTATTGAGATTTGCTTTAAAATTAGTAAATACCTAAGAGAATTAGCATTTATATGACATTTTGTGCCATTAGGGATATTTGTAAATATCAGCCTCTTAATCTCTTCAAAATGCTTTTCTAATTCCAATTGCAGAGAATATTTGTAAGATGAGTTTATAAAGTAAACGAGTGTTATGTGACCACTTATGTATACAACCTAATTTATTTAAACATGGATAATTCTTGAAAGACATACATACAAAAATTGCTGCCCATTTAATTTGGTCTTTGTTTCATATTTTATGAGATATATTAATTTTATATTTCTATGGATATTTCATTCAGTTGCATACTTATTAATATTATGATCTCAGTTGTTCAAAGAAGTATAATATGAATTTTGTTTCAGTGTCCTATATTAATGAATCTTTCTTAACCCAAGTTCACGAAGACTGTCTTCTGTGTTTTCTCATAGGGCTTACATTTACACTATGATTTCTTTAATTTTTTGTACAATGTAAGATTTAAGTTCATCTTTTTTGCACAGAAACATCTCATGATTATGTTTGCTAAGAATTGCTCTAGAATTATAATTGTTACTGCCTAACCAGGGTCCCTTTCCCCCTGCCCCCAAGGCAGCAAATACTCTGGGCAGCAGGTTTATGACAGAGAGTTCATTCTGCAGAGTGCTAAGGATGGAGACAAGAGGAATTTCTCAAATCTGCCTCTCTGAGAATTTGGGAGACAGGGTTTTTAAGGATAGTTTGGCAGGCAAAGGATTGGGCAATTAGGTTTGCTAATTGGCTGACTTCAGTAGAACTATCATTTTGGGAATGGGCTGCCTGCCCGGTGGGTCAACCAATCCATTGGAATGCAACATCTGGAAAATATCTCACAAACTACCTTTCCTTCCAAAAGGGTGATGTTATCTATGGAGAAAGCTAAGAATCTTTGTGGCCTCCAGCTATGAGATTCCATAGTGGCAATTATAGAGAAGTGAACAAGGGGGCAGTGGGTAATTATTTTTTTTCTTAACTGGGCCTGTGCTTCATTTATTTTTAAGTAGGCCCTTACCACAGTCTTGACTTGTACCCCTTTTTTTTTAATCTGTAAGGGTGGTTTCAGAATTGTTACGGGGTCCTTTTCTGAAAATTAATTAAACCTACATGTGTGGTTTATTCTTGAATTCTGTTGTATTCCTGTTGAATGATCACTCTGTATTTATTAGATTACTATTAATAAGAAGTGTAGAAATACTCCAATTAGCATAATTTTATCAATTTTGTTCTTTTTCATTCAAATTTGTTATGGGTACTTTAGGTCCTCTGCATTTCCATATACATTTTTGAGTTTCTTTTCAGCTTCTATAAAACATGCTCATCAACATTTTAACTACTATGGCCTTGAATATACACTTTCCATTTGGAGAGAAGTGACATCTTACTATGGAGTCTTCTCATACTGTATGGACACTTCTCCATCTACTTAGCTGTCCTTTACTTTCTCTTATCAAGGTTTTAAATTTATAAGCCCATAGATATTTCACTTTTGTCATATTTAGTCAAATTATTTTTTGATATAATTAATATTATTTTAAAATTTTTACTTCTAATATTTTTTGATAATATATAGAAATATAATTGAGTTTTGTATCCTGTTCTCCTTAATAACACTTAGTTTCAGCAGTATTTTTATAGATCCTAAAAATGTGCCTTTCCATTATTGACTCCCAATTTCATACTATTATTGTCAAAGAACATACTTTATGTAACTTAACTCTTTTTAAAATAATTAAAGTTTGTTTTATGGTCAAGAATATTGTATTTCTTGGTAGAAGTTCTTATGCCTGTGAAAGAATATGCATTTTGCTAATTTTGGATGCACTATTTATAAACATAAATTAATTCAAGCTAGTGAACAATGTTGTTCACTTCTACATCACTGTTGGTTTTCTTGAAATCATTGAAAAAGATTTTTGAACTCTCTGTCTATGTAGTATAATTGAAGATTTGTCTTGGAATGCTATTAGATTTTGCTTCACAATTTTTAAAGCACTGGTACTGAGAGCACAGATATTATATTTCCTTCTTCATTATGAAATGACAACCACAATATCTAGAGATATATTTTTTTGTTCTAAAATGAACTTTGTTTAATCTTGTCAACAGAAAAGAAACCATACTTTGTAAAATAACTGCAAGAGATTTATTCTGAGCTAAATTTGAGGACCATGACCCAGACCCACACCCAAGAAGGCTTGAGCAAGTGGACTCATGGTGGTGGGATTACATTTTGGTTTTATACATTCTAGAGAGACAGGAATTATAGGTAAGGTCATAAATCAGTATGTGGAAAACATACATTGTTTGGACCAAAAGGTGGGACATCTGGAATTGGGAGCTCACAGATTATAGGTATGTTTAAATATTCTTTAGCCGGCAATTGACTGAAAGAGCTAGGTTCTAATAGAGGAGTCAGTGAAAAGGAATGCTTAAGACCCTTAAGGGTCTGTTAATCAGAGACAAATCACAGGACATATGTCCAGACCCAAGCAGTGTGTCTTGTATATTGAGGTCCTGCAGTGTGTCTGGCATAGTTTTAGGGTTGTTAATGTGTCCCAGAGAACATCTGTAAGCAAGGGAGGGGGCATGATGAAGCATGTCTGATCTTCCTCACAATTTGCAACTCAGTTTTAGGGATCCCCTGGGCCAAGAAGGGTCCTGCAGTCTGCCATGTAGGGGGAACCTTAAGATTTCATTTTAGTTCTCAATATTAATATAGGCACTCAATCTTTATTCTGATTAGTGTTGTCATAGTATATTTTCTATCCTTCATTTTAACCTATATTTTCCTTAATATTTAAAAAAGGTTTCATGTATTGGGTCTTGTTTTTATCCAATTTGATAATCTCTGTTTTGTAATTTGCATATTTATGTTTCACATGTCATGCTATTATTGAACCTCAGAGTTTAAATCTCTTTCTTTTCCTTTTCTATGTTGTTATTTTTTTCTATTTCTTATTTGTTAATTTCTTTTCTTCTTTCTTTTGAATTAAGTACATTTTATTTGTCCCTTGTATTTCCTGTCATTGGCTTATTTGCAACAATCTTTTCTGTTTTATTTTAATGGATTTTTAGAATTTACCTTTAACAAATTTAATTTATTATCCTCTATGCTCAGGTGATGTGATATTACTTCATATACTGTACAGGATAGCTTATAAAAGGAGACTTCCCCTTCTCCTCCCTTGACCTTTGTGTCTCTATAAGGGATTTTTACTGTATTTTACTGCTACTTATAAAGCCTACATTACAAAGTTATTATATTTTGCTTTTAAATTTGTTTTATCTTTTAAAGATGTACAAATATTGACTTTTACTCAAGTAGTTATCATTTCTATTGTTCAACATTCATTTGGGTAGAAACAGATTTCCATATGTTTCTATTTATTTTCTGTCTATAAGGCTTCCTTTCATACTTACCCTAATGCAAGTCCATGAATTCTTTCAGGTTTTGCATGCTTGCAAAAGTCATTGTTTCAAGTTTACTTTTCAAAGATTTTTTTACATATTGAATTCCAAGTTAACTATTTTTTTCCTATTATTACTTTAATGATATTCCTTCAATACCTTATGGCTTAAATTCTTTTTGATGATAAGTCAGTTGCTGTTATTCTTGTGCATATAATACTTTTTTCTTAGGCTATTTTAAGATTTTTATTTATTCTGATTTTAAAGCAATGTAATTTTAATTTGCCTTGATATATTTTTTCTTCATGATTCTTGTACTTATGCTGTAGTGAACTTCTTGGATTTGTGGGTTTATAACTTTCATCAAATATGGAAAAGTATTGGTAATTATTTTCAAATACCTTTTCCATCTATCTTTTCTTCCTACTTTCTGGAATTTCCATTTGCACAGATATTATTCTGCTTTTCCTTATCATGAAGATATTAATGTTCTGGTTTTTGTTTTTTTTTTTTTTACAATTTTTCTTTTTTTCTGGATAGTTTCTGTTACTATATCTTCAAGTTTACTACTATTTTCTTTTGCAATGAGTAATTTACTGAATTCTTTTTCACTTGTTTTATTTTTTATCTCAGACATACTTGGCTTTGGCTATTAAAAGTTTTTCTTTAATTTGAGTATATGTCTCCTGTTTGTAATTAATGTGAAAATCTTCCTTCCAATCTCGTGAATGTATGTTATGTAATTCTAGGAAATACTTTAGAAACTTTGTCAGCATTTCAATCATGTATGCCATTTCTTGATCACCTCTATTGATTTATTTTTCTCTCAATTATTGATTATGTTTTTCATCTTTGCACATGTAGTCATTTTTATTTGTATCCAGGTATTGTTGACTTAATTTTTGAAGATGCTGGGTAATTTTGTATTCTTATAAATTTGGTTTATGTCCATAATCTAAAATAATTTTTGGTACAGTCCATAATCTAAAATAATTTCTATAGTTTGAAAGGCTTGCATAAAATACAATACTACACATGGTCCTCAAAGTCTTGCATATTTTTCATCTGTCCCTCAGGAAAAATGTTTGCTGAGGTCTTCTTTACCTGATGTATCAAGAAGGATAAGATTTCCATTCTGTCAGGTAGGAGTAGGAACTATCACAGCACTGTGTGCATTCTTGCTATTGCTCCTATTAAACTTTTTGGGTGTTTTTTTTTCCACTGATTTCATGTAGTTTCTTCATATTTATGTACTAATCATTCCCAAGCTGAGGACCAAAGGGGAGCCCTCTGCAGACTTCCAGGGCTGACTCTGTGCAGCTCTCTCCTCACAGGGGCATGGCCCTGCAATTCCAGCATGTTAGCTTCCTGAGAGTCCCACTGTCAACTGTGTTGACCTTTTCTCCACCTTAGGCTAGAAACTTTCCCTAGGAGTAGCTACAATTCTAGTGTTCACTAATTGGCTCCCCATATCATAGGGGGAACTATCTTTCACTACTTTATGTCCAATATCTTGAAAGCTGGTTGTTTCACATATTTTCTACGGTTTATGAGTTGTTTCAGGCAGGAAGGTAAATCTAATCCCTGTCACTTCATCTTGATCAGAATCAAGAGTCTTGATATTGTGCCAATTAATTCTGACTCTTATATTTTCCAGTTTAGAAGTAATTTTAGGATGGCAATAAAAGCCAAATATCCTCTATATGATATGAAGTTCATCTAAAATGGAGATCAGTGAACTATTGCCCATAGACTAAATCCAGCCCATGATTTATTTTTTTTTTTTTGTATAAAGCACGATCCAAGAATGATACAGCTTAAAAAGTTGTTTTACAAAACAAATTAAAGAAAGATAACACAGAAAACTTTTCAATAGAGTCTGAAATTAACTACAAAGCATAAACTGTTTATTATTTGGTCCTTTTCATGAAAAATTCAAATCTATAGATTTGAAAAATCTTTAAGGCTAAAAATGGCTTAGAGACTATTACAAGAGGTTCTTCTGTGTTCAATTTCAGATCATACATTTTCTGTTTGCTACATGCCCCAATGTATGCCGCACCAACTACCTCATCTGGAAACAAAGAATGAATAATACTAATTTCCTAGGACTTGCAGATATTAACAGTGGTTCTCAGTCTTTCTAATGCTTCCTACTGCCACAACCCTTTAATACAGTTCCTCATGTTGTGGTGACTCCCAACCATAAAATTGTTTTCATTGCTACTTCATAACTGTAATTTTGTTATTGTTATGAATTGTAATGTAAATATCTGATATGCAGGATGTATTTTCATTGTTACAAAGGGGTTGTGACCCACAGGTTGAGAAACACTGAAGTAAAATAATCAGATAATACTGAATATTATCTGTTACATTATAAAAGTTTGATATTATTAAATATTTGGAATTATCAGTATTTGAACAGTTTTATAAAGTTACAAAGGCAAGAATAGTATAGGACATTTGACATTTGTATGAAAATTCCCTTATTATCATCTTATGGTAGCCATGTGCTTCCAGTAACATATACTAATAGTCCAATTAAACATTTCAGGTCCTTTTTACTTTGTTTTATCTTACATTGAAGAAAATCTTTCTAAATTAATATGTTTGATTCAGATTCTTTACATTTCTTAAAAAACTTGTGATATTTTTATACCTTAATTGGTTCCCATTAATAGTGAAGGTCTGCAAGGTTGCTTGCTTGCTCCGTAAAAATGATGTTGTCTTACAATGGATAGATTTACCAGAACTATGACAACAATAGCAAGAGGAAATAATCCTCCTTAAAAGTTCTTACACTTGAAATCCAAATCAGCCATAGGAAAATACTACAGCATGCCACTCCAACTTTTAGGTTTGTTTACTATTACTGCAGTAATTTACTCATATGCTTATTGCTATTCAGTGTGAACATACATTTGGATTGTTTTTAATTTATTTAAAATATCTGTCATTATATTGTGAAATTTACTGTTTAATATACATTTTTATTACCAAAATCCCCTTTTGTTGCTACCTGTCAAATTAATTCCCCAATCCATTACTACTAAGCTGTGAAATGCAGCTTTAAAAATATGTGTTAAACTATTTAGATTAACTCACTTGGATTCTCTAATGAAAATAAGTTTTCATTGCTCCTTTTCAATATTACTATTGGCTAATAAAATACACACACACATGCATATAAACACACACACATGCCCTAACAAACATGCATACAAACACCAACAATGGTACTTGATATTACAATTAGTGATTTTTTTGTGTCCAAATGATAAATAAAACGTTAGCTCCATGAAGAAACACTCCTTAGTAGATTTCTGGTGTGCAACAGATTTTGGTTAAATAAATAAACCTAAGAATAGAACCATATATCTTTTGTATTTCAGACATAGTGTGTTGCCCCCCCATTCTTCTATAATATTAGATAATAAGAGGATTCTATTTTTATGCATGCCTCTCTTGTATTACCAGAGAGTTCCTTTATGTATCCTTAACTTGTGAAAATTCCCCATGCCTGGAAGATAATATATAGAAAAAGAAACAAAGAGAGCCTATTCCTGAAACTTACCCTCTCATATTTAGGAAGCTTGAAGAGAGAAGCTAATTAAGGTAACAAAATAAAGAGATTTATTACAAATAATTATGTAAATTTTGTAACAATATTGTAAAAGAAATAACAAAAACAATTTTATTCTCTATTAAAAATTTTCTCATGTCTGTTTAATATTGTGCATTGGAATATACTGCTTCTGGTATTTTGAGCCATTAACCTGCTTTTGGCTGATCAGGTATCACCTCTGTTGTGTTTGAGTGGTTTAACAAACTGACTAGGAGTATAAGAAAGAAAAATGAACTTGGAAATGGTATTTAGCATACATATTCTATCTTATAATTTAGCTTCCACATCATCCTTACAATCAGATTTGACAGTTCTGTTTTATCTGATTTATTTTGTGTAGTAAGTCAGATATGAAGGAATATATAAAGTATATGTGCACAGAATAAAAATTTTGTTATCACAATGATAAATGTTATAGACAAATTTTAGCAAGACTGAGTAAATGCCAGTGTTTATAGATAGGACAATTCTCTTACATTTCAGCAGTAAAGAGTCTTGAGAGTAGTAAGGAGATTTTTTCTTATAATATCCCTGGCTCTTTCCTGCTAAACTCATTATCCACCATACAAAGATAACAATAAGGTGCAGATTTTAATGCTAGACTCTGTCCTTACTCGCCTTCCCATTCCCCAAATCCATTCAATAGATCACCAGGTACACTGATGGGTGCACAGCAACTCTGGTGACTAAAGTCATCCAGGAATATGCTCCCTCAGAGAAAATTAATGAGTCATTTTAAGAGTATAGCTAGTATAAAGAGAAAGATAGTATATGAAATAACCTCCTTCACATGAATCAGAATGGTAGAACTGAGGACTGTATAAACAAGCAGAGAAGTCAGGCAGAGGCACTCAATAAAAGCTATCAGGGACTTTGAGGGAGCAAGGAGTCCAGACAGAAATCTCCAGCAGCTGTCCCTCCAGAGAAGAACCAAATTCAACAAGGAGCCATACAAGCAAGCACCTTCAGAACCAAAAACCAGGTAATTAATTGTACTGTGTGGTTTTAACATTTCATCAAGGAAAGAGGCACTGAAGGGGCAGAGGAGAGAGTCTTGCCCTGCCTGTGCTACCACCCCTCCTGCACCCCTAGCAGGACTCTGCCAGAGTCTGTCTGCCTGGGACAGGGAGAAGGAAGTGACTGTGGGGATTTGAATTGAAAGTCAGGGCCACCTTGGCACAGAGGAACACAGTACAGGGCAGAAATTTGCTGGTGTCTGTGTAGGGAACATTTTGATCAACCCAGCCAGAAAGAAATCTTCTACCCAATCACTTCTCAGCCTTTTGGCTAATATCAAGTGTACAAATCTACGCAAAGCCCCACTCACTCCACCACTAGCAAAGAGCAGCATAAGGCCTGGATTAAGTTCATAAGGTAATCGAGAGACAGGGATATTTTTTTGGATACTGCTATGGTTGCACTGACTTGGAGCCACTGGATGTGGGGTGTAACTGACCCAGTGAGACACCAGTAGCTACAGCCATGCCAGTGGCTTTATCTTCCCTCCTCCAACTACATGGAGCATGGCTTAGGGTCCATGGAAAAGCTCAGAAGACTTTATTTTGCAACCTAGAGATGAGTCCAGGAAAATATAATATTAAGCAGAATCCTGAGATCCCCGAGTTTAGGCCTTAGCTCCTAGAAGGCATTTTGGATCCACCTTGGGCCAGAAGAATACATATTGCCTTAGGAAAGGATGGGACCTATTCCTAACAGAATTCAAACCCACTGACTAAAGAGCCCTTGGGCTTGAATAAACATCACAGGTAGCCAGATAACAGTCACTGTGGGCTTTGGTGAGACTGGGCTGGCTGCATGTGTGACTTGGAGCTGGTGGCCATGATGGAGCATTCATGCATGTCACTCCTCCTTCAGCTCCAGCAGTCTAGCATAGAGAGTGAGGGAAAAGAGTGTGAGATTTTTCCTGTAAATCCAGGAAATTCCATTTTATCTTACTGAAGCTTGTCCAGGTGTACAGCAGGAGTCTGCAAGAGTCACAGCATTGCAGAGCTTGGGGCACTGTCACTTCTGCAATGACCAATGAATATACTCCATTGCCTTTGAGTATCTGGAAAGCCTTCCCAAGAAACATGAGTACAAGCAAGCCCAGAGTATGAAGATAAAATATAAGTAACTCTTCAATGCCAGAAATTAACAAACATCCACAAGTATCAAGAACGTCCAGGAAGACACAACTTTATCAAACAAAGTAAATGGGCTGCCAGTGACCAATCATGAAGTGATGAGAGTAGGTGATTTTTCAGTTAAAGAATTCAAAGTAACTGTTCTGAAGAAGCTCAATGAACTTCAAGACAACACAGAGAAAGAATTCAGAAGGCTGTCAGGGAAATTTAACAAAGATTTTGAAATAATAAAATAAAATCAAGCAGAAATTCTAGAGCTTAAAAATAATTCAGATGACAAACTGACAAATGCATAAGAGTCCCTCAAGAGTAGAAATGACCAGGCAGAAGAAAGAATTAGTGAACTTGCTAACAGGCTGTTTGAAAATACACAGTCAGAAGAATAAAAAGAAAAAGAAGAAGTAACAATGAAGGATACATACAAGATCTAGACAATATCCTCAAATTGTAGATTTAAGAGTTATTGCCTTTAAGGAGGAGGTAGAGAGAGATTGGGATAGAAAGTTTATTCAAAAAATAATAACAGAGAAATTTTAAAAACTTAGAGAAAGACATCAATGTTCAGGTACAAGAAGATCATGGAACACCAAGATGATTTAACCCAAATATGGCGACCTGTGGCATTTAATAATCCAACTCTCAAAAGCTCCAATATATCTGGCAGTAGACTTCTCAGTCAACACTAGACCTGTTTTATTGGTAGGATCATGCCTATGGTTCATCTTACAAGGATACATGTGAATCTCTCTAAACATAGACGATAAATGTCTTCAGATAATAACTAAGAAAAAGACATGAAGGCCATGTTAACTAGTTTAATGAAAATATTTCAAATTGTATAATATAAAAACAGCACACTGTACCCTATGACTGCATTAATGTACACAACTATGATTTAATAAAAAAAATGGGAAAAAAAGACTCATAAACTATTACAGTACAAAAAAAAAAAAGAAAGAAATTCTGAAAGGAGTTCTTCAATACAAAAGAAGGAATATTTAGAGAATCATCTGAAGGTGTACAACTCATTGGTAACAGGAAGGACACAAATATAGAATGCAAATATAGAATGTTTATACAGAATATAGTCTGTATAAACAACTTATATCATGAGTAGGAAGGTTAAAAAGAAATTTAGTCTTTATTTAGAATTGTTATTAAAAATTTAACAACAAGGGCAGTGCCTGTGCTCAAAGGAGTAGGGCACCAGCCTCATATACCAGAAGTGGTGGGTTCAAGAAAAAAAATTTAACAACAAATTTTTAAGACATAGATGGTATAAAAATATATGGATGAAAATAGCAGTTAAAAAGCAAAGTGGGGGAATATAATTAAAGGGTGGAACCTTTTTCTCTTTGCTTGTTTAATTTTTTATTTGTAAGCAGAGTTGCAATATTTTTAACATTATTGGTTTCAAAAATTTTTGTAAACCTCATAGTAGCCTCAAATCAAAAAACCTTCAACAGATACTCAAAAAATAATAAGCAATAAATAAAAACATACTATTGGAGAAAATAATTTTTAATAATAAAGACAAGAAGGAAGTAAGAAAGGACTACAAAGCAATCATAAATCAAATGACAACAGGACAGTATTACAAACTATCAGTAATAACACTGAATGTGAATGGACTAAGTTTTCCAATCAAAAGTGGAGTGGCTGACTGGAGAAAGACAAAACAAACAACAAAAACAAAACAAAAAAACCTCCATGTATTGTCTGCAAGAAGCTCAATTCACTTATAAATATACACATAGACATAAAATAATAGAATGGAAAAAGATATTCCATGTAAATGGAAACCAAAACAACAGCAGGAATGTCTAGATTTCTACCAGATAAAACAGATTTTAAGGCAAAAAAAACTGTCAAAGATACAAAGAAGTCATTACATAATGATAAAGGGGTCAATTCAGCAAAAGAATATAACAATTATAAATATATATGCACCTAACACTAGAGCACCCAGATATTTTAAATAAAGCAAATATTGTCACAGGTAAAGAGAGAGACAGATCCCAGTACAATAATGTTAAGAGACTCAATACTCCACTTTCAGTACTGGATACATCCTCCAAATAGAAAATCTGCAATGAAACGTTGCATTTAATCTGTGCTATAGACCAAATTAACCTAGTAGATATTGATAGAATGTTTTCATCCAACAGCTGCATCCATATTATTCTCCTCAGCTCATAGCTCATGTCCAATAGTAGACTATATTTAGGCCACAAAACAGGTCTAAAATTTTCAAAAATGTTGAAATAATACCAAGTGTATTCTCTGACTGCAATGAAAGAAAACTAAAACTCAGTCGCTAGAGTAACACTGAAAAATCTATAAACACATAGAAATTAAATAATATGCTCCTGAATAACCAGTGGGTTGCTGAAGAGATGGAGAATATTTAAAATCTCTCAAAACAAATAAAAATGTAAACACAACATATCACTACTTATGAAACACACATAGCAAAAACAGTAATGAGAGGAAAGTTTACAGCAATAAGTGAGTACATCAAAAAAGTAGAAAAATTTGGCTCAGTACCCATAACAAAGTGGTTACAACTCTGGCCACAAACACTGAAGGTGGTGAGTTCAAACCCGGCCTGGGCCAGCTAAACAATGACAGCTACAACAATAAATGGCCAGGTGTTGAGGCAGGTGCTTGTAGTCCCAGCTACTCAGGAGGCTAAGGCATGAGAATCACTTAAGCCCAAGAGTTGGAGGTTGCTGTGAGCTGTGATGCTATAGCACTCTGCTGAGGGTGGCAACATAATGAGAATCTGTAAAAAAAAAAAAAAAAAAAAAGTAGAAAACTTCAAATAAACAACCCAATAGTTTACCCCCACAGAATTAGAAAAACTAGAGGAAACCAAACAAAATTAAGTAGAAAAAAAGAGTCAATAAAGATAAGAGCCAAAATAAATAAAATGGAAACCAAAAATCAATACAAAAGATCAGGGAAATAAAAAGCTGCTTCTTTGAAAAGACAAAATTGACACATGTTTGGGCAGACTAAGAAAAGAAGAGGGAGGACCCAAATCAATAAAATTGGAGATGAAAAAGGAGACACTAAATCTGATACATCAGAAATCAAAATCATCTATAGAGACAATTATAAGCAACTATGTGGCAATAAATCGGAAAACCTAGAAGAAATGGGTAAGTTGCTAGACGTGTAAAACCTACCAAGAGTGAACCACAAAGAAATCCAAAACCTGAAAATACCAATAACAAATAATGAGATAGAAGTAGTAATAGAAAGTCTCCTATCAGAGTAAAGCTCAGTGGCTTCACTGCTAAATTTCACTAAGCATTTAAAGAACTAATATCACCTCTAATTACAGTATCCTCAACTCATTCTATGAGGCCCATATCACCCTGATACTAAAATTAGACAAAGACACAACAACAAACTATAGACTAATGTCTCTGATGAATGAACACAGAGGCAAACAACCTCAATGAAATACTAGCAAACAAAACTGAGTAAATCATTGAAAAGATTATTCATTATGATTAACTAGGATGTATCCCAAGCATGCCATGATAAGTCAATCAATGTAGTACATCATATCAAAGGAAGGAAGGATAAAAATAATTTGATCAGTTGAATTGATACTGAAAAAAATTTTGATAAAATTTAATATCCCTTAATGATTAAAAACTACAAATATTGTAGTGGCAATGCTAGTTAGAGCAATCAGATAAAAGAAAATTATAGGGAACCCAAATTGAAGAAGCCAAATTATCCCTTTTTAGAGATGATATGATTATCGATCTAGAACAACCCAAAAAATCTACCCCAAAACTATTAACACTGATAAATAAGTTTAGTAAATTTGTAGGAGTCAAAGTCAACCACAAAAATCAGTAGCATCTCTGTATGTCAACAGTAAAAAAAAAAATCTAAAAATGAAGGTAATCCCATTTACAAAGACTACAAATAAAAACAAAATATCTAAGAATAAACTGAACCAAAGAAGTGGAAGCTCTCTATAATGAAAGCTGTAAAACACTGATGAAAGAAGTTGACAAGGATGTAGACAAATGGAAATATACTCCATGGATTGGAAGAACCAACAATTTTAAAATATTCATAGTACCTAAAACAATCTGCAGATTCAATTCAATGTCTATTCAAATATCAATAACATTCTTCATAGAAATAGAAAAAATAATCCTAATATTTATATGGAACCACAAAAGACCCAGAATGGAGCAAAAAGAGTAAAACTAGAGGAATATTACTTGACTTCAAATTATACTACAGAGCAGTAATAATCAAAATAGCATGGTACCAGAATAAAAACATACATATTGATCAAAGTAACAGAATGGATAACTCAGAAATAAATTCGAACAGTGAGCATATCTTTGACAAAGGTGCCATGAACATACAATGAGAAAGGACAATCTCTTCAAAAATGGTGCTAAGAAAACTGGATATCCATATGCAGAAAAATGAAAGTTAACTCTTATTTCTCACCATATATGAAAGTCAAGTCCAAATAAAGACTTAAATCTAAAATCTATGAAAAGATAAAACCATGAAACCATGATTAAA
>NW_003852610.1:1633383-1637386 GCF_000181295.1 Otolemur garnettii | reverse complement strand
ATGGCAAGTAGCAATCGTCTTTATTTCCAAAAGCCTTTTATAATCAGTAAATCACGTACACCACATTAATCAATAATCTATAATTAACATTTTCTATTCTGATTCCAACCTTAAAAGGAAACACCAAATCTAAAAACTAAAATAACTACTTAAAAACAACTACATTATACCTTAAGCAACCATGCATTCTTAAACTTCATTTCTATAAAGTTAAAGTTAAAGTTCAATAGATGGAGCAAGGGGGTGATTTATTCTTACAAGCACTTAATTTAGTTATAGGAATTAAGCTTAACAGTTCTGTTTTTCTTGCAGCTTGGAAGCTACCCACTGTGAGACATGGTGTGACATGGTTTATCACACACTTAACCTTAGAATTGTTCCCCTGCACAGAGGGTTATTAACCTGACCTGCTTCCGGTGAACAACAGTGCAATCAGAGTTCCATACAGAAGGCTTTTCCTGTTCCGCAAGTTCTGGTTTGCCTGCTTATCCAAGGCAGCTTAAGCTTCTGACAAGGCTTACAATACTTCACAAAACCACTTTTGCTCAAATTCCTAGTTTTTATTAAAAGAGTGCATGTAAGGTGGGAGATTAAAATTATCTCACAGACCTCCTACCCACAAAGCTCAGACAACCAAAGCAAAATTAGGAAAATTGATCACATCAGGCTAAAAAGCTTCTTCACACCAAAGGAAACAATCAACAAAGTGGAGAAGCAATCCACAGAATGGGAGAAAATATTTGGAGACTACTAATCTGATAAGAGATTAATAACTATAATATATAAGGAGCTCCAACAACTCCATAGGAAAATAAAGAAATAATACAATTGAAAAATGGGCAAAGGTTCTGAATACACATTTCTGAAATGAAGCCATCCAAATGGACAACTGGTACATGAAAAATTGTTCAACCATTTGTCATCAGAGAAATGCAAATGAAAACTACAATGAGATATCATCTCACCCCAGTTAAAAAGTTTTTCATCAAAAAGGGAGGCAATAACAAATGCTGGGGGAGGACATGGAGAAAGGAGAATTCCCATATACTGTTTTTGGGAAAGTAAATTAGTGCAACTATTATATAGAACAGTGTGGAGGTTTCTCAAAGAAATAAAAATAGAACTACCATATGCTCCAGCAATCCCACTACTGGGTACATATACAAAGGATGAGAATTTACTACACTAAGATGTCTGAATTTCCATGTCTATTGCAGCACTATTCACAATGGCCAGGTGTCCAACAATGGACTAATGCATAAAGAAATGTGGTACAGAAGAATATTTTACAGCCACAAAAAGAATAAAATTCTGCCATTTGCAACAATGTGGGTGGAACTGGAGAACATTATGTCAAGAGAAACATGCCAAGTACAGAAACACAAATCTCATGTTTTCCCTCAAACTTGAGTATTAAATGCAATTGATCTCACGGAGACAGAGAGTAGAGTGTTGGCTATCAGAAGCTGGGAAGTATAGTGGGGAGGGGAGATAAAGTGGAAATGGTTAGTGGGTGCAAAAATATAGTTTGGTAGACTAAACAACATTTCATAGCACAATAAAATGACTACTATCAATGATAAGTTAGGGTGTACTTCAAAATAAATAAAAGAGGAGATTTGAAATCTTCCTAACACAAAGAAATGTTGAATGCCTGAGGTGATAAATATTTCCATTACCTTGACGTGATTAATTCACATTGTATGTCTGTATCAAACCATCACATATATAAAGATATACAACCTTTATATGCCCATTATACTTAAAATAGAAAATAAATGAAATATATCAGGAAAGAAGACAAGAAATGGTAAGAAAGATGAAGACAGAACTAGAATGTCAACAACTTTTTGGAAGTAGCTTTATAGAAGTACAAAAACTAACAGGAGGAATGTCAGAAAAAATGATAACTGAGAGTGAAGTGATATTTTCCATTTAAGGAAAATAATTTGAAAGATTCTACCTTGACTTATTTTTTTGTATTGTTTAATACAGATACTCCTTAATTTATGATGGGGTAACATCTGGAAAAACCCAGTGTAAGTTGGAAATATCATCTTTCACCTTAGGATGGGTTTATTCCTTTTGCACCATCATAAAACTGAAAAACCCCAAGTCAGTCATTGTAAACTGGGAATCATTCAACTATATATCACTTTGCCTTGTTTTTCTGGTGTTTTCTCTAGGTGTTAAAATGTAGATGTCATTGGCATTTTGAGTTATAAGCCTTTGAGTTGTAAGCCTTATTTCCATTTAGTTCCCGTCACTCCTCAGCACCATTAACTTTGTAATCATCATTGCTTCAGTATTATTTTTGTAGACACTGAGTACCACAATAGTTGTGCTATAATTCCTGTTTCCATGGTCGAATAAGATTTGAATAACTCGCAAGAAATATATTATTCTATTATGTTTAATCCTACTTTTTAAATCATTTTCATATATTTTTTTCCCTATCTATAAGTCCAAGCCTTCAGTATTGGAAGAAAACTTCCCGGTTAGAAAATTTCCTTTAACCAATTTTTAAAGGACTAGTTTGCTTACAACAAATTCTATTAATTTGTATGTCTCTAAATATACCTTTTTTATGGGGTACAATGTGCTGATTTTATATATAATTTGGAATACTTACATCAAATTGGTTAACAGAGCATTCACCTCACTTAATTATTGTGTTAAGACATTTATACTCTACACTTAATAGATTTGACAATGCACCCTTGCAATATGCACCATGGATGTGGTCCCACCCTTTACCCTCCCTTCACCCCACCTTTCCCTCTCCTCCCTTCCTCCTCCTCTTCCCTTCTTCATCGGGGTTATATTTAAATCTCTCTTTTTTAAAGAATGCATTTTTTATAAATACAGAATTTATGATTCAAACTTCTAAAAAAATCTTTATTTTCTTAGTATTTGGAAAGATTGTACCACTTTTTTTCTGCCTACATGGTTTCAGTTGACAAATCTGCTGTCATTCACATTGGTGTTTCCCAAAAGAATTTTATTTTTCTGGCTACTTTCAAGGTTTTTCTTTCTTTTGTTTTTAGGAGTTTATTATGATGTGTCTTAGTGTGGATTTATTTGAGTTTGTTTGGAGTTTACTCAGCTTCATGAACCTGTAAGTGTATGTCTGTCTCTTAACTCTGGAAGTTTTCTACTATTATTTCATCAGATATTTTGTTACTAGCATTTTCTCTCTCCTCTCTTTTGGGATGACAGTAACCCAAATGTTAGTACTCTGGCTATTATTTCAAAGGTCTTTGATACTCTATTATTTAAAACAATCTATTTTCTCTCTTTTGGTCAGATTAAGTAAATTGATTTGTCCACACAGTTACTGACTCTGTCTCCTGTAAACTCCACTTTTTTCCTGAGGCCATGTTGTGGGATTTTTATTTTAGTTATTGGACTTTTTGATTCCATCATTTATATTTAGGTATTCTACTGGACTTTTTAGTTCTATCATTTATATTTAGGCATTCTGTATAATGTTCAGCTTTATTGAAGTATAATTTCAATACCATGAAATTCCTGCATTTAAAATATACATGTAAATGATTTTAATATATTAACAGAGATATGCAACCATTCCTGTAATTTAATCTTAGAGCATTTTCATAACCCTAATGAAGGCACACCAATTAGATTTACTTACTATTCCCCTTATGTGTTTTTTCTTCTCTATGTTTTAAGCCCAAGACCTCTCAGATGCAGAGGCTGAGATGGTTTTGAACATGAAAGAAATTTGTTACTTAAAAAAAAACTTTTGTGTGGGTGGCGCCTGTGGCTCAGTGGGTAGGGTGCCTGCCCCATATACCAAGGGTGGTGGGTTTGAACCTGGCACCAGCCAAACTGTAGCAAAAAATAGCCATCCGTTGTGGTGGGTGCCTATGGTCCTGGCTGCTTGGGAGGCTGAGGCAAGAAAATCACCTAAGCCCAGGAGTTGGAGGTTGCTGTGAGCTGTGACACCACAGTACTCTACCAAGGGCAATAAAGTGAGACT
>NW_003852610.1:1631908-1633340 GCF_000181295.1 Otolemur garnettii | reverse complement strand
AAAGAAAGAAAGAAAGAAAGAAAGAAAGAAAGAAAGAAAGAAAGAAAGAAAGAAAGAAAGAAAGAGAGAGAAAAGCTGAGGCAAGAGGATAGCTTGAGCCTGAGCTGGAGGTTGCTGTGAGCTATGATGCCACAGCCATCTATCCAGCTTGAGACTCTGTCTCAAAAAACAAACAAACAAAAAAATGTGTGTTAGTGAGGTGTAACTTGACCCCAGCACAAAGCAGCTTACTTCTGGTCAAGAGGCCAGGTGGTGTCCTCAAGAACATTGTCACACAGGACACCCACCATTGGTGTCTGTAGCCGGAGCGTAAACACGAGAGGCAGAACCATGCTGGGTCACATGCTGCTCCATCCTGGGGCTCCGTCCTTGTGCCCACTGTGACAGTTCTGGGAAGAGTGACAACAAAGGCTGGCTCCACCCAGTTGGCCTGGCTTTTTATCCATGTGGTTGTTCAGGACCTCTTCCACAGCAGATGCCTCTGGGAGGACATTAGGGCATAATACAAATGTTTTCACATTGTGTGACCCACATTTTATATTTCAGACCCTATTCTCTCTGGTCTAGCAGTTTTTCTCCCAGGCACCTAAACAGATGGCCAGGTAATTGGCTATTGCCCAGAAGTCTCCATGGAGTCTGAAGTCTCACCTCCAGCCTCTTTTCCTTCTAAGAAAATGGGTGACCAGGTGCACCACTCAAGAGCCCTGCCCCAGGAAGACTTCCCCTTTCTTCTCTCAGGGTCATCTCAGCCTGCTTCTGCAGCATAGCCCATGTACATGCTGTTTGCACCCACACTCAAGTCCAGGTTTCCCTTCTCTTTGGCTGACCCCCATGTGGCCATGGGTGTCAGCTGGGTAGGGGCACTGGAGTCTCTGTTCCTGCACTGTGTGTGCCCTCTGCCTGCTTCTATCTAGGAGTTGTCATTGTGCACTTGTGATGAACTGTTCCTGCGACCCAGCTCAAAATCTGCAGCTCTTAGACACAATGGCACATCCTACTTCCACCCACCAAAAGACGTTTTCTGAGGGGTGCACAGTGCTGTACTGTGGATAGCAGCCCTTCCTAGGTGGTGGGCCTGTGTTGTGACCTCCTTAAGTCCCTGCTACACTCTGGCCCATGTTGACCCCTTCCATGCCACAGTGTCATCTCGGTCATAAGGTCCAAGGCAATGATGACATAAACGGTGCCCTTCCCTGCTCCAGGGCCCACTCGAGACTGACAGCTTTTGACAGCTGGAGCTAAATTTCTAGAGATATGATATGCTGTTGGCACAGTCCCCAAAGGTCTGCTGAGCAGTGGTCCTCTGTGCTGATGCAACAGGACACAGCGTGCTGTCTGTTCTGTAAAGGGGCATCGTAGCATGAGTGCCCACTGGGCCCTAAACACCTCACCGAAGTGTCCAGTTCTCCAGTCTTTGCAAGGCTGATATCTC
>NW_003852610.1:1609414-1631831 GCF_000181295.1 Otolemur garnettii | reverse complement strand
GTGCTCAGCACAGTGCTTTCACCACAACAGTTCTGAGAGCCGAGGGATGAGAACTGTTGCTTCTGAGACCCAACTGGCCTGAGCTCTTCAGACTGAACACAGGATGGGGCCTGAAAACTAAATACAGCCCTGAGTTAAACTAAAATAAGCAATGCGGTTTATCCCACATGGACAAGAACTACTTCTGATTCTTTTTCCTATTATAATTGGAACAGAGAAAAGACTATTTGCCAGGTCCAGTCGCGTGGCTCATGCCCACAATCCTAGCACTCTGGGAGGCCCAGGTGACTGGATAGCTTGAGCTCAGGAGTCTGGGACCATCCTGAGCAAATGTGAGATCCCGTCTCTACCAAAAATAGAAAAACTGAGGCAAGAGGATTGCTTGAGCCCAAGTTTGAGGTTGCTGTGCTGTATGATGCCACAGCCCTCTACCTAGAGAGACAGCTTGAGACTCTGTCTCAAAAAATAAAAATAATTAAAAAAAAATTATTTGCCAACTTAATGGCCACAGACCACATACTTGACCTTATTAAAGTATTCTAGTAAGGAGACTCCATCTGGCATAAAAGCCACTTTGGTGACATCTGCCAGAATCTACAAAAGGCCCAAATCTGGCCCACCACCTGTTTTTGTGTGGCTTGTGAGCTAAAATGGCTTTAAATTTTTTTTTTAATTAATAGAGCTTATTTCTAAAAGCAGTTTTAGGTTTATGGAAAGATGAGCAGGAACCACAGAGAATTTCACTTGGCCTTGGCCCTTCCGCAGTTCTCCCATTTATTTATACCCTGCATTAGTGCTGCACATTAGCTACAACCCATGAGACTATTGTGACAGGTCATTAACCTAAGCCTGCCGCTGGAGTCAGGGTTCACTCTGAGTGTTGCATAGTTTGTAGTTTTTGACAAATGTATAATGGCACATCTCTACCACTGTAGTGTCACACAGAGTGGTTTCACTGCCCTCAAAGTCCCATGTGCTCCCCATTTTCATCCCTCTTTCATCCTTAAGCTTTGGCAAACACTGATCCTTCCACTGTCTCCATAGTTTCTCCTTCTCTGGAACATCGTACAGTTGGAGTCATACAGTATGGGGCTTTCCAGATTGGGGCTTTCCAGATTGGCTTCTTTCACTTGGCAATATACATACATTTAAGGTTTCTCCATGCCTCTTTGTGACTCGGTAGCACATTCCTTTTTGTTTTAATTTGCATTTCTCTGATGACATATGATTTTGATACATTTGTTAATGAACTCACTCTGACTAGCCACCTGTCACCATCACTGCTGTACACAGGAGAACCCCCAGCAAACTTTTCAGGGAAACTAGTGGCCCTCTCTCCAGGACATTCCCAGTGAGCCTGGTGTGTCTCTCTGCCTTCCCGTTATAGGCACCAAGAGCACCCACCCCTGCAGCTGCTTCCATTGGCTAGGGCAGGTCAGATACACCTCTGTGCTGACTCTTGGCCGTTATTTTCTTCTAGGTGTCTATGGATCACTCTGGCAGGGACCTGTCCTGTGCCCAAAGATTCTATGATGACACATCCTGTGTCCTGCTAAAGGGCCCCCAAGTCAATGAATGCTCACCCGTCACACATTTTAGCCCCTTCAATAAGCAGAATGAAAGCCTAGTCTCGGATGCTCTTCCTTGTCTTTGCCAGGACATGCTGGGAAATTCATAAATAACTCCTTCTTCCCTGAATAGGAGTTGTGGGCCTGGCATCTAGGAGCAGAGGTGATGACTACTTCTGAGGGAGTGCCTATCCTGTGCCAGGGAGGGGCTCTGCAGCATCCCCCCACACCCACAGGAGGGCCAGCTTCTACCAGGTGAGCATGGGCGACCTCTGCACATCTGTGTCAACACTTAGGGAGATGCATTCAAGTGTCTCTGTCCTAAGTTTCAGGGTCTGAAGTTTTCCACACCAAGGCCCTGTTCTATGGGTAACACAGCCAAGTGTCCTGGAGCCCTGAGACTCCGACAGGATGGTGCCCAGTGTGCTGTCCAACTCCTGTTGTGAGTTGCTGCTCCTGCCCAGTGGCTTCCAGACCTAGCCATTATTGCTTTAGCAGCTCTCAGACTCCCTTTGTTTTTCTTTAGGTTATCAGCACTGTTTAGCAAAAGCCATCCAATTCTACTTTTCCTGTTCTTGTTTTTCTTATAATTTTTCAAGTAAAATACCACCTCATCTGCTACAATGTTCCCCTCCTTTAGGATATTTTCCAAGTTCATTCCAGCAAAATCTTTTAGCAATTAAATCACCAAATTATTCTGGGGACCATTTGCTCCATGTATCTGACAGGGCAAGGCCCACTTTACTGGGTAATTGATGAGCCACTCTTGTCCTCACAAAACCACCTGCTTCATCAAATCACTCCTAGTGCCACTCCCTTTGTTAGGTCTGGTGGAAGGTAAACAGGTGGCAAGGAAGTGGCTAAGGGCAAAGGGTGGGAACAGGATTGTGGCTAGGAACCAAATTGTAGCCTGGCTGCTTTCACAACTTGGCAATTATGAATTGAGTCATAATAAACATTCTGGTGCAAATATCTTTGTGGTAAAATGAATTTTGTTCTTATGGGTAGAATCCTAGTAATGAGATTTTAAGACCAAATGAAAGGTCTACTTTTAGACTTTTTTTTTTTTTTACAGCAATCTGATTTTTTTGTTTTATTAAATCATAGCTATGTACGTTAATGCAATTATGGGGTACAATGTGCTGGTTTTATATACAATTTGAAATACTTTCACGAAACTGGTTAACATAGCCATCACCGCATTTTCTTAGTTATTGTATTAAGACGTTTATATTGTAACTTAGAAGATTTAAGGATTCTCCAGACTTCTCTCCAAAAAATCAGTATTAGTTTGCAACCTAAGATCCTATCAACCCATGAATGGATCAACAAATTGTGGTATATGTATAACTATGGAATACATTAAAAATGATGGAAACTATACATCTTTTATATTTACCTGTATGAAGCTGAAGTACATTCTTTTTAGTAAAGTATCTCAAGAATGGAAAAACAAATATCCAATAGACTCCATACTAATATATGAACAATTACATGCTCATATGAACAATAAAATACAAATATAGTGTAGTACGGGGGGTAGAGGAAGGTGGAAAAGGGAGGGAGGGAGGAGAGAAGACTATTGGCAGAAGGGAGGGCATGAGGCGGGTTTCACCTAATGTGCACATTGTAAGGGCATATAACACACCCCTGGGTGAGGGGCTCTTCTACAAATGGAAGAGAGAACAATGTAACCTAAAAATTTGTACCCTCATATTAACTTGAAATTAAACAAGCAAAGCAAACAAACAAACAAAACTAATTGCTGCCAGGAACTCTTCCCAGATGGTAACATTCACAGTAAGGAGTTCCTAAGTGACCTTTTACTGACCTAGGCTAATGAACCATCTAATTGACATTGCATGAGTGGAGTTTTCAGGAAGGCTTCTATAAGGACACATGTGCTGTTAAGTAAACTTATGTAACCAACCTGTTAGGCAAACTGTTATGTATGTAATCTGTTCTATAACCCCAACCTGCCAATCACCCTAAAGGTGGGCAACAGCAGCCAATCATGCTGGGAGAAAGGTGGGAAAACTAGTGAGCAGTGAGCATATAAAAGGCAGTGTGTGCTCACTGGAGGAGAATGGCTCCTCTCTCCCTCTGAAAAGTATTTTCACTTTGCAGTAAATGTCATGTGTGATGCCTTAGTACCCATCATCACTTCCTCATCGGTTGGACTCTCATTCCTGACTCTGGGAACCTGGGGACCAGGAAACATCCAGATAGACCTAACAATTTCACTCTCAGTGTTTTATTCTCTTCAAGGCAAGAAGCACAGGAGACCCTTATGAGTGGAAATGCCTGAGGGAAAAATGCTGAAGGAGCTGGAGTGTGTGGGAGAGTCAGACTGTAGGGCCAGACTGACTTTGAGAAAAGGAGAGACTGAAAAGGAAGGACAGTGACTGGGAGCTGCTCAGATTACAGGAACACTGGAAAGGGCACTGCTAAGTCCCAGAGCTACTCACCCATCAGAGAATCTGGAGTCTCTCAGTAAGGTGTCTCCATCATAACCCTGCCGGGCTCAGGCCCTGGTTTGGAAGGGTGCAAAGGAAAGAGCCCTGCCCTGGTGCAGTAGCTGGGCCTCTGTCAGCCACACACCTGCGTTCAGAGATGGGGAAAATGCAATTTCACAAGCTCATCTGTTTTCTGATAAATTGTGTATAAAATTGTGATTTTTTTTCTTGAGGTGATCGATTACATTTACAGTGTATCTGGACCCAGACTTCTTTGTGGGAAGGTTGAATATTATACATTTATCTTTTTTACTACATAGGGAATGATGAAGGTTTCCTAGTTTAAAAATCATTTGTCAATTTTATCTACACTATTAAAGGTATTAATATATGTGTTCTAATATGTCCTTATTATCCTTCTATTATCTGCAAGATCTTTTGTGCTACCTCATTATATTTTGTTCTTGATTTTAGATATTTATATTTTATCTTTTATGTTTTCATTTATCTTTATAATACAATCAATATTTTGTAGAACCAATTTTTTGCTTTTTAAAGTTTTTTATTCTAGTTCCAGTTTTTATTTCATTGTTTTTGCCATAATTTTTATGATTTTACTTGGAAATTAGCACAAGCATATATGATACAAATATAGAATATGAGAAAAGGCTCACAAATTGATGATCAGCTGATTTTCAACAGATACCAAAGGCAATTATTTGGAGAGATTATGGCCTTTTCAAAAAATATATGCAAAAATAGGTATATGCAAAAATGATCTATTCTTTACATAATTTACAAAAACTAAATGGCTCATAGAGATAAAGGCAAAACCATTTGAAAAACACATAGGCCATATTTGCACCCTTGAGTTAAGTGAAGATTTTCTTATTTGTTACCAAAATCACAATCCATCATAGGAAATAATTAATGAATTGGGCTTTATTAGAATTAAGAACTTATTTGAAAGATACTTTATCAAGAAATATCTTGGATATTTTAAAAACCCTCAAAATTTAATAATAAAGCAAAAAAACTCACTCCTCTCCTAAGCAAATATGAAGAGTTGTAAGTGAATAATTATTCCCATTCTTCTTTACTCAATATTTAAAGCAATACTAAGCTATGATCCCTCATTTTCACTTAGACATAAGCAAAACCACCTCAATTCCTGCTCTGAACCAGTTACCCCAGGAATAACCAATTCTCATCACCAAGTTTTAGCAATTATTGCTCCAGAAATAGCTGGCTCAGAGCAAGCAGCTCTTGTGGGTACCTCTTTTGCTTTAGCAATTCCCTGGAAAGTTTTAGTGTTGCATACCAACAAAATGAACAGAAATAAAACATACAAAAAACAAGAAAAAGAAAACCAAGTTTGTTTTCACGCAGCCTGTAAGAACAATACAAACACCAAGTTTGTAGATACCTAAAAGGGCTGATTCAAGGGCCTGCAGTTGGACAAGCTGGTGCTGGGATGCAATGCACAGCTGCAAGCAGAACAGCTCCACTGGCATGCCCCTGGACTGAGGCACGTCAGCACTCACACCAGTATGTTCTCGCCAGTCCAGACAGAAATTGGCACTGCCAGTGCCATGATAAGTTAGCGTAGATCCTGATTTCTGCGTCAAGTTCCAGGTATCTCCATGACAGTTGAGGGTATCAGATATGACATTTGGGGTATAAGTGGCAGCACAACATGGATTGGAACAGGGAAGGACACACACTGTTTGCATCCTTACTGGGATCAGTTTAGTGATATCAACAATTAGTTTCTTCATACCTTCCGTGAAAGCCTGAAGGGTATGAGCTTAGTCTGTCCATTCCTTATTATTTTATCTTGTGTTTTCCTGTAAATGCACTTCCTTCAACCCTTAAAATAGCTTTTAACAATTTTTAGTGTAGGTCAATTGAAAATATAATTTAGTTTTTGCTTATTAGAAAACATCTTTATTTAAATCTCAGTTTCAATGTGCTTATTTATTGGATATAGAGTTCAGGGTTTTTTTGATACTTCAAAGATGTTATTATATTCCCTGGCCTCTATAACTTCTGTTGAGAAATAAGTTCAATTTAAATATGTCGTATCATCATTCCTCTGTATATGATGTAACTTTTTACCCTGACTGATGTTAACATTTGATCTTTGTTTTTAGCAGTTCTACTAATGTGTTCCTAGACTTGATTTTTTTACTTTTCTCCTCCCTCCCTCCCTTTCTACCTCCTATCCCCACTCCTTCCCTCCAATTCTCTCTCTTCCTCCCTCCCTCCTTCCCTTCCCTTCTTTCTCCCTCCTATCTTTCTCCTTCTCTCCTCTCTTTCTTTTATTATTTATTTCCTCATTTGTGTCTTTGCTGGAGGTTTGGCAAAATTCTTGGTCCTTTAAGTCAGTATTTTTCATCAGATTCAAGTTTTCTGTCATTTAAAAAAATGTATCTTCTCCCTTTTCTCGCGAGGAAGTTGACACTCCATGATATTGCTGCACACTCCTGCTCATTCTTATAAATCTTTTATTCTGCTCTTCAGATTGTGCGGTTTCTATTGATCTGACTTGAGACACTTTCTTCTACTATGCTAGTAGATAAACAGTGATAACATGTAGTTTCGATAAGAGTTTCTCTAATGACTGGGGGCGCTCAGTATCTTTATGTCTTTTTCACTGTGTATATTCTTTGAAGACATGTCTACTCAAATCTTTGGACCATTTTTAAATTCAGTTGTTTGTCTTTTAGATATTGACTTGCAAGTGTTGTTCACATATTCTGGTATTCAAGGCATTACATATATAATTAGCAAATATTTTATCACATTTTATAGATTGGTTTTCACTTTTAGAATAAGGTTCTTTGATCCATCCATAAGATTTATGTTTAATTTTTGTGAAGTCATGATTATCTATTATTTAGTTAGTTAGTTAGTTTCTGGTTTTGGTATTATATCTAAAGCTACTTTGCCAAATCCAAGGTCATGAAGATCCACCCCTTTATTTTCTCCTAAGTGTTGCATATTAACTTTTATATTTAGATCATTTATTCATTTTTAGTTATTGTTACATATGATAGGAGGTAAATGTCCAACTTTATTCATTTAGATAAGGAAATCCAGTTTTGTCAATGCCATTTGTTGAAAGAGACTATTTTTTTCTCATTGAATGGACTTGATATCCTTGTCAAAAATCAGTTGCCACAGATGGACTGAATTATTTCTGGGCTTCCTATTCTATTCCCTTAGTCCTTTGTCTCTCTTTACACTGGCATAACAGTGATAACTATTTTCACTTTGTTGCAAGTTTTGAAATCGAGATGCGTGTCTTTTAATTCTGTTCTTCTTAAAAAAAAGATTTCATATAAATTTAAGAAACTTCTTTTTATTTTGGCAAAAACGGCTATAGGAAATTTGATAAATATTCTGTGCCTTAATAAGTCCATGAATACATAATATCTTTCCGTTTACTTAATCTTAACATTATTTCAGCAACATTTTATAGTTTAGTTTTCAATGTATACTTGTTTTACCTGCTTAGGAGATGTATTTCTCGGTATTTCATTCTTCTAGATGGTATTATAAATGTAATTATTTTCTTAATTTCCTTTTCAGACTGTTCATGGCAGTTGAACAGAAACATAATTCCTCTTTGTATGTTGAATTTGTACTCTGAAACATTGCTGAATTTGTTTATTAGCTCTCACAGTTTGCTTGTGTAATCTTTGGGGTTTTCTATATGTGGATCATTCGTCTGTGAATAGAGATAGTTTTAAGTTTTCCTTTCCAGTTTAATTACTTTTACATTTTCATTTTCTGGCTAGAACTCCTAGTAAAATGCTAAATAGCACTAGTTAAAATGGGCATTTTTGTTGTGTTTGTGAAAATAGGGGAAAGCATCCAGAATATTAACTAAGTATAAAGTTAGTTGTGGTTTTCTATATTATTGATCATGTTGAAATAGCTTCCTTCCAGTCTCAGTTTATGTGGGCATGTATTATGTGGGTATTATGTGTGTATTATGTATGTGTGTATTCTGTGCATACTTAATGTATTATATGCATTGTGTATGTATGTATGTGTTTTTCACTGTTTTTAACATGGAGGATTTTTTCAAGTGACTATTCTGAGTTAATTGAGATGACATACGCTTTTGTTCTGTAACTATGTTGCATTACAGTGATTGATTCTTATGCATTCCTGGGATGAGTTCTGCCTGCTCATAGTTTATAATCATTTTAATATGCTATTGTATCACTTTTTTAATAATTTGTTGAGAACTTTTGATTTGGTATTTATAAGGAATACTGGTCTCTAATTTTTTTCTTTTGATGTCATGGTCTAGGTGAACATCAGCATCTCATAGATTGAATTAGGAAGGGTTTCCTCTTCTTGTATTTTCTGAAAAAGTTTGAGAATGACCAGAATTAATTATTAAACATTTGTTATTAATCTAATATAAAATACAACACTTTGTTTTGCAGACTCAGTCTCTATATAATTGGTTTCCTATGACAATAAAAAATAAAAAATTCACATGAATTTTTAATCAATTTTTAATCAATTTTATGTCACACAAATATATTAGTCATATAATTTTCACAAGCAACCTTTGAAATATGGAAGAAAATAAAGAGACTAAATGAGAGATAATTGTGCAAATGAAATTTAATTTTCATCTAAATGTTGCATCTACTGGCCGGGTGCAGTGGCTCATGCCTGTAATCCCAGTGCTCTAAAAGGACAAGGCGGTGGATAGCCTAACTAAGCTCAGGAGTTCAAGACCAGCCAGAACCAGAGTGAGACCCCATCTCTAAAAATAGCTAGGCACTGTGGCAGGTGCCTACTTGGGAGGCTGAAGCAAGAGAATCGCTTGAGTCCAAGAGTTTGAGGTTGCTATGAGCTTTGACACTACAGCACTCTACCGAGGGTGACAAAGTAAGACAATGTCTCAAAAAAAAAATAAAATAAAATAAATGTTAGCATCTATTTTACATTACAAACATGTAGGTAAGAGGTCAGGCTTATCTTTTTAATTCCACTTTCCAAATTATATTCAATGTATATTTTATTACTTATCAAGACATAGATTATAATGTACATAATCACAGTGCTTCTCACTTTGTTGTTTAAAGCACATTAGTTAATTGTAATAAAGTGTTATGAGATGAGGAAAAAATAACTGTGTGGAAGTATTTAAGTGACCTTTCAGTGTCTCTTTTAAATAACATAGTTGGTTATATTTCTGTGAAGACTCTTTTATATCCAGGTTGCTAAATTTAAACAGAACACCAATAAGACAACTTTCCGTAAGGATATCTTACTCCAAAAATAAAATTGCAAGAGTGAGATCAATACTTTAAAACTTTTGAAGGTTTCTGCCTGAAGGTATTAGAACACACAAAATATTTTATCTTGACAAGTTTGGATTACATGGAAAATATATTGAGAGGCAAATTGCAATGATTTTCCTGTAGCCTAAACATAGCTTAAAGCTAAAGGAATATTAGTGAAATCTGTTCCTAATTAAGGTCTATACCTTTCCTAATTTGCGCTATCCAAGGACCACACATAAGACAAAGACATTCCAAAGACAAAGGACAATAGACTGTCCTAAATCTGCTGTCCACAGGAATATCTAACTGGAGTAGCCTTTCTATTTTCTCTCCATGAAAATGATTGTCTGTGTCATTTCCTATGATAGTTAAGTATTTCACCAAGACTGTGACAATATTTTACTTAGGCTTTTCTTCTTGTGAGCTTTACAATTTTGAGAAGTACTTGCCAGGTATTTTGTAGGATGTCTTTTATTTGGAATTTGTCCCATGCTTTTCTCATGATTAGCCTGGAGTTAAGGCTTTTTGATAAAGATCAGAGTAAGTGCTGTTTTCACTGCGTGTTGTCATGGTGCGCTGTCAGCATGCTCACCACTTGGGGGTGTCAACCTTCACCAGCTGAAGGGTATAGTGTTTGTCACTTTTCTCCACTGCCAAGTTATGCTTATTTATTTTCCCTTCCCATACTGTACTCTTTGGAAGGGGTGATTATGATCAGGCTGCCCCTGGGAGTGGGGAATTATAATCCTCCTCTGTGGCAGTGAGGTAAATCATTTTGAATTCATTTGGAATAATGAATTTTGAAATTTGCTTTTCCACATCATTTATGTATTGAATTATTTATAACAGTTTGATTTATATATACATATGTGTGTACATACATATATATACACGCACACATATGCATGTATGTGTGTGTGTGTCTATAATTTGGTTTTATAATCCAATACTTTCAAAGTGTTCTGGTTTTGGCCTTTTGGAGCACTTTCAGTTGCTCCTGAATTCCTTTAACATAATGAATCATTTTTTCTTTTTTTTAGCACTTTCTTACTCGGGATGCTGCAAGATGCCTGAGGCTCACCTTGTGTATTCTGTTTCAGTTATTAAACCAGCTGTTTCTTCAAGAGCCCTATTTACTTTCACTGGGGAACAATGTTACTGTGGAGACAGACCTGTGTGGTAAGTGTCCTCATGTACTGGATGCATTTGTTTTTAAAACTCATGTGTATACATGTGCCTAGGATCATTCCTGTAGGAATCCACTCATGTCTGTATTTGTCTACACAAATTCCTGTGGATATATCCAGTACCAATCTTATACGGCCTATGCAATTCTAGTCTCCACCCCTTGCTTTTTTATAGCATCCCAATCTCTGCCTCCCACCATCTGCCATCTGTTAATTTCATTGTTCCATTCCAGCATGTGTGGATGGTCATGCACTGTCAACAAATAGACCACATACATGCTGGTGGTTCTGTAAGATTATAATGCCTTATTTTTACTGTAATTTTTTTGTTCATGTACCCAATAATTACCATTGGGTTCCAATTGCCAACAGTATGCAGTACAATAATGTGTTTGCAAGGTGTGTAGCTGAGGAGCACTGTGCTATGTCATTAGCCTGGGTGTGTAGTAAGCAATTATGTCTAGGTTTGTGTAAGCGCACTCTGTGATGTGCACACAATGACTAAACTGCTTAACGAAGCATTTCTCAGAATGTATTCTTGTCAGTAAGTGATGTGTGACTGTATTGTGGTATTAGAATAGTTAACTCCTAACCCAATGTAAATAACTTTATTAACTATAGTGCAGTTATATGAATGGCTTTTTGTTACTATTGTTTTGCTTTGTTTGCCTGTACTTTTATAGACCACTCATTTCCAAAGTTACTCAGGTCAGTATCTTTTCCCCATCACCTTGATGAGACTGTTTCACATATTTTTAACACAAATCAATCCTTTTGTGTCATTTGGCATTCCATCCTGGGATACTTCAATATTATAAATAATGTTTTAAAATTTTGCATACATTAGCATTCACTCTTTATGCTGTTAATTTTGACAAATGTTGACAAGTGCATAGTTGTATATATTCACTGTTACCTCTGCTGGATTTTTATTGTTTGTGTAGAAGTAAAGAGCCTCAAATTCCTACCATTCCTCTTAGCAATGGAAGCTCATTTCTGACACTCTTCATGCTGATGAACAAGCCTCTGATTTTATCAATGAAGATCCATATCTCAAATTCAGTTTGCAGTTTAGCAAAATATTGAGTGTTGACTGGCAGATTTTTTACTAGTATCACCTAAATTATGCACATTCTCATGCAATTCTAGCTGATCTCTGTATTGTGAATCGTGAAAGAGAAGAATTGAGTTACCTTAGGTTGAAGCAAATTAATTGGCAAATTCATAATACATAGCACAATCATTACTGTTTACAGACTTTCTTCCAAATTATACATTTTCATAAAGTTTGCAAAGGTTTACTATCTGACAAAAGGAAGCAATTATATTATAGTTCATAATATATCTTAGAGAAAATGGTCTTATTTACAAATGGTGGTCTTAACTCAGTTCAACACTGAAATTGCTCACTGGTGCTGTTCAGTAGAGCTTCTGATCAGTAGCTACAGCATATTTGCTGTTACAGAAACCTGGAGTGCTGTTTTCAAAAAAGAATAAATATATCTGACAACTCACTCTACATTGAAAATCACTACCTTCTAAACTTAGGGTGGCTTCCTTCTTCAGCTTCATAGGAGGCAAGTTGCTAGGCATTTTGAATGTTCTCTGACATATCAGTGAAGAAAATATTTTTGTGATTTTCTTCTTTGTTTTTGCAGGATAATATTCCAAAAGTTTAAGTGAGGTGCTGCCTCCTGTACTCCTTAGAATGATTTCTTTTTTTTGTTACAATTTTGAAACTTACAGAAATGTATACCTGTTAGATTTGTTGGCTATACTGCAGGCAGAATTTACCTTAAGTAGTTTAAGGTTTTCCCAAATAAGATCTTTACACCCATCTTCTTTATAATTTTCATTAAATTTTCTACCTTATATTTAAAGATGCCATCCTTTTTTACATGCTAGTAACCTAGGGTTAATAAGAACATTGAAAATATTTAAATGCACCATATTTCTCAGTTTCCATTCTCTTTTTACCCACCTACCAACCACAAGCATCCCTGGTAAGGGAAACAATCAGGAAATTTCTTCATTTGGAAAGAAAATATTGAAAGGTATATTTTAGAGAGTTCATGGGACATGCACCAAGAGAAGGAGGGATGAGAAGGATACGTAGCATGTTTTTCATTACTTAGGCTGTTCATATACATCAGTAGACTTCTATTCAAGAAACATTGATTAATTGATTAAATTGATGCTTTTCTTAAGTTTTTAATCATAGTTGTCTACATTTTGATGGCAAAAATATATCAAAGTGTGATGTTTTGACATATGTGTACAGTGGAGCATGATTAAATCTAGGTAATGAATGTATCTATCATCTTGCTTACCCTCGTTTTTTTGTGGTGAGACATTTGAAATTTATTCTCTTAGTTATTTTGAAACACATAATACATTATTATTGACTACAGTCACCCTGCTGTACAATTAATCTCAAAACTTATTCCTCTTCTCTTTCTGAAACTTTGTACCTCTTGAATGAGGGAATTGGCTGGGAGGGAGGAAAAGAATTGCTGTTTTGCTGCCATAGAGTCAGAAAATAAGTGAAACAGGCCCTATGCTGCACATTAGTTACCGTATGACAATACGTTAATAGCATCCAGCACACTTAAGAAAATAAGATAAAAGTCTATATGTGCTGACATTGTCACACATGATTTTTTTCAATTATGTGAACTTAGAATTGTGACATTGTGCAAATTTAAATCACCAAAAACAAACCAACAAAGGAACAGTTTTTGAATCATTTTATTTATTTTTTTATGTTGATTTTTTTATTGATGGCATTTATCCCATGGTTTAACATGTTAATTATACTGTAACAAACATGGCTTTAATTGAATCATTTTATTTTTAACAACACATTTTGTATGTACAGTGTAATTGCAAAATTGCAAATTTCCATAAATAAAATGAGATTATTAATGTGAATGCTTTCCAATGAATTATTTAACACCTGGCTTCTGAAAGTTATGCATAATTAATTAGATAAAAGGCCAAATTATAAACTCTATAGGCTGACAATGAAAAGCACAACAAGAGTACTTTAAAAGACATCTTATTTTCAAGGTACCTGAGAATTGAAAGTATAAATTATAAGAACATTCCCTCCTACACTTTAATCAAAACAGTGTTGCAAAGGAAGAATTTGTAGCACAGAAAAAGCTTAGAAAGGAATATGATGTTACTGAATTATCTCCTTAAAAATCGATATGAAATAAGGTGGCAATCAGTATGATAAATGTGGTTGGCATTATTTCAAGAGAATGAGGTAGATTCACAAAGCAGTAACGATCCTAGAAGATTGGAAAGATCTCAGAGATAAGGCATAGATTCTGTGTTCACACTGGAAGAAAATAGTTTGCAGATGATTCTCTAGTCAACTGGTACTTTTTACACATCATCATTTTTGTTGTGTGACCTTGTAGTTGTGTTGAATTCAGTGAAGGCCAGCAATCTCACAAGCAGGACACTGGTCCATCAGAGGTCTCCAGTCATGGGGACAACCGTTGTCCTCATGCATGAGTGAAGGAGCAGATGTTGGCCTTGGCTAGGAAGGCTACTGGGCAGACCTCATTGAGGCTTTGATGGGGAGAACCAAGAGCATGTAGAGAGCTGCTTCTGGGAGCAGCCCTGAGAGGAGGAGGGCGAACCCATCTGGCCTGCTTTCAGGATGTGTAGTGATGCTGGGTTGTATATTATAATCTCTGGTTCAGGAAAAGTCTAATGCTGATGGTTTAGAAATCAAATGCCACAGGAAACACTAACTGCAGCCACAAGGAATTAAGATGGAAGGAGACCTTGGACAACATGAAGGAAAATAGATTTAAGGAAAACCAAAATTTTGGACCAAAAAATCAAGGTATTTGGCTTTACATTTTTTTAATTTAAAAATAATTATTGACTCACAGGAAGCTTCAAAGATAACACAGGGAGTTTTCATATACTTTTTATAAAAAAGCTCCTCATTATTATTACATCATCAATAATTATATCAGGACCGGGGATTTGAAATTGGTATATCTGCATCAAGTTTCCCATGTCTTATCACTTATGAGGATGTGATAAGCTTCCAGGCAGAAAAGACCCTCACTTACAACCAGCACAAAGGTTACCCTACATGACCCATTTATGGTCAGGCCCAACTCTCCCCTCCAGCCCAAATCCCTGACCATTGATGTCACCAAAACCAGAGGGATCTGGCCTAGGTCTGATTGTTCACTGCATAGAAAGGCAATTCCTGAGACCCTGGGTCTTTCCAGGGAAGAAAGAGGTTTTTGTCATTGACCTCATCTGGGAGAATAGGAGGAGTGTCTATAAATATGTCTCCCCACTAATGAGGACTAGGCATTCTTAACCAGGGGCAAGGTGCCTTGGGAGAACTTGGTGAGGGATAGTGAGTCCTGGTTATGCAGAAGTCGTGCCCAGGGGAATTCAGAATATAACTCCTTTTTCTTGCAGAAATTCTCCCATTTCTAGGAAACAACTCAAAGATCATGTAGTTACTTAACTATTACATGACTCTGGTTGTCAAGCCCTACTGACCAGAGAATCTAAATATGAGAGATACAAAAGCATATACAGGGGCCATTGAAATCTCTTCATAAAGCCAGTTACACTGGCAACACCTGATCTGTTCTCTGTCTCCATAATGTTGTCATTTCAAGAATGTTATATAAGTAGAATTATATATATATATATATATATACACACACACATATATATATGCACATATATATTTATTTATAGAAATAAAATTGAACCTTTTGACATTGACTTTTCCCTCACAGTATAACTTCCCTTGAGATTCATTAAAGTTTGCCTATATCAATAACTTTGTACTTTTCATTACTAATTTTCCATGATATAAATGTACTACAGCTTGTTTATTCATTAGAGAAATTTTAGACATTTCCACTTCTTGCTGCTATAAACAAAGCTTATACGAATAATTGCATGGTTTATGTGTGGACATAGGTTTTCAAATCACTGGGATAATACCGAAGAATGTGATTTCTGGGTTTTATTGTATGAATAGATTTTTTAGTCTCATTAGATTAAAAGCCTTCTGCACAGCAAAGGAAATAATCAACATGGTAAATTGATAACAAATAGAATGAAAGAAAATATTTACTAACTATATATCTTACAAAAGGCTAATATCCAGAATCTGCAAAGAACTCACACAAACCAGCTGGAAAAAAAATCTAATAATCCCATGAAAATGTGGGCAAACAAAATAAGTAGTGCTTTTTTAAAATACAATAGACAAATGGACAATAGACATCTGAAAAATGTTCAACATGCTTAATCCTCAAGGAAATGGAAAATTAAAACCAGAATGGGATATTACCTTACACTTTTGAGAATGATCATTACTAAAGAAATAAAAAAATAAAAATAAATATTGGTGTAGATGCAGTAACAAGGGAATGCATATACAGTTTTGATGGTAAAATGTACAGTAGTACAATCTCTGTAGAAAATAGAATGGAGATTCCTCAACAAACTAGAAGTAGACCTACCATTTGACCCAGAAAACCCACTACTGGGTATCTGCCCAAATGAAAAGTATTTTATCAAAAACACATGCCCAAATGAAAAGTATTTTATCAAAAACATATCTGCACTCAAATGTTTATTGCAGCACAATTCACAATTGCAAAGATGTGGAATCAACCCAAGTACACATCAATTCATTAATGAATTAACAAAGTGTGGTATATGTATGCCATGTAGAATTACTCTGCCATAAAAAAAAGAATGCCTTTTGCAAAAACTTGGATAGAAATGAATACCATTATCTTAAGTATCTCAAGAATGGAGAAACAAACTCCTCATCCAATTTAACTTGCTGTTATGCACATAGTTACATAGGGATGTAAAATGCAGTGAAAATCAAGCAGAGGGAAAGGGGGAGAGAGGATAGGTAAAAACCTACCCAACAGTAATTGTAGGTTTACATATACAACTTAATGTATGCTCTCTTTCATGTTAAAAATAGTACCTTGCAGATAAGCGAGAACTAGGTTTTGTATATTTAAGATAAAAACCAAGTGAAAAATACCACTTTTGGAAAAAATTAAAAAGAACTTAAAGTACTACACCAGTACTCAAATGTTTAGTACAACACAATTCACAATTGCAAAGATGTAGAATCAACATAAGTGCCCATGCACTGATGACTGCATAAAGAAAATGTGGTCTATGTATGACATGGAGTACTACTCAGGCATGTAAAAGGATGAAATAATATCATTTGCAGCAATTTGGATGGAAAGGAAGACCATTATCCTCAGTGAAGAATCTCAGGAATGGAAAGATGCTAGTAAGTTGGAGCTAAACAATGGGTACACAGGTCACAAACTGGTATAAAGGACATCAGAGGAAGAGAGAAGTTTGGTGGAGGTGGGAGATTAAACACTTCCTTATGAGGGACAATGTACACTAGTCTAGTTATGGACATGCTGAAAGCCCAGACTTCACTACTATACAATCTATTCATGTAATGCTATATCCCCTAATATTTTGAAATAAAAATTATATATATGAATAGTTTCTTAAGAAGCTATCAAAACACCTTTCAGACTGGTTTAACACTTTACATTTTGACCAGCAATGCATGAGAGACCAAGGTTCTCTGCATCCTAGCTATCATTTGGTGTTGACACTATTTTTTAATTTCAGCTGCTTTCATAGATATATAATGTTATTTTGTTGTGATGTTAATTTCTATCTCTCTAATGCCTAATAGTTTGGTACATGCTTTCATGTTCTTATTTGGCATTTGTATATCTCCTCTGGTTTAAAACTTTTGCCCATTTTGTATTTAGGTTGTTTATTTTCTTAATGTTGATTTTTAAGAATTCTTTATGTACTCTAGATAGATGTACTTTGACAGATACATGGATAGCAAATATTTTACCCCAGTATGTACACTAAGTTTTCATCTTCTTAGCCTATTTATCAAAGCAAAGTTTTTAAAATTTTATACAGTCCAACTTATTCAACTACTTTTTCCTATGCTTTGTGGTCTTATGTGTCATGTTTAAGAATCCTTCATGAGACACTAGATTCTGAAGAGTATTTCTTGTATTATCTCCTCATAGCTGTAGAGTTTTACATTTTATAATCAAATACATGATTTACTTTGAGTTACCTTTTGTGGAAGGGATAAAATTTAGACTGAGAGTTTTTTAGTGTCTTTATTTACTTATTTATTTATTTTTGTTCAACAGATGTTGAATTGTTCCACAGCATTTGGATTGAAATTTACTTGGGAAATGGAAATATGTCACTCAAACAAGATCACATGCTTTATGTGACAACATAAATATAATGTGTTAGACATGTGTTCTTAAATATTTTTCAAGCTTTGATAAATTTATCATGTTAATAATAGCTTCACATACTAAATTGACTTTTATTCTCAAATAATGTAAGTGATCATAATGTTCTATAGAAATTGTCAATACTTACCTTATTACAGAATATATTCAACAACATACATTTATGTAAATTTTTGTCTTAACAGAACGATAATCTAGAAATAATGGAACAAAGTAGACTATCTTTAAAGATAATTTGAAATGTTAAAATTTACTCACTTTCTGAGAAATTTAAAATAATATATTTATGGCTTGGCTCAAGTAAGAGCACATAAAGTTGTTATTGTATTTTTAATATTATTATGTGGCTTATATTTCTAAATGTAGGGACCAGAAATATTAAATTGTGACAGACAATAGTAGTGATATTACAATAAAAATGATCAGCGAGGATTTGAATAATGTTAGAAATTATGTATAAGTTTTTCTCTCTATTTTAAATATTGCCTTAAGAAAAATTTTTGATATAGAAGAACAAGAAGGATATTCAAGCTCTCTAGGAGCTTAAAAATAAACAACTTTCAAAAATAGTAAACAGTGAGTCCACATGTTGAGTTAGGTAGTAGTTTTGCACCTGCAGTGAGATAGAAGTATTAATATTATTAATAATTTCAATACTAATAGTATTAAAAGTTACATATATAAAAGTTGAACATGATGCAACTCTCAAGTTAGTATATAAATTAGTACTTGGTCCTTCAATATGGGTGTACTAGAAAGTATACAATATGATTCCCTTTCTTAAAAAAACCACATGTACCTAAACATGTTTGAACTTTCTCTGGAAATTTTCTTCCGAGGCTATAAAAAATTATGTAATTATTTCAATTTGGAATAGATTTTAATATTTTGAGGTGGATTCCATATTTAGGAACAAAACATTTCAGAAATAATTTTGGAAGAATTCTGGGAAGATGGCTGACTGGTAACAACCCTCGGCAGAGGCTCCTGAACAGAGGAAGAAAGAAGTTTGGCAAGCTGTAACTCCAGGCAAGAGCATTCAAGAAAACGAATTACAGGTACAAAGCCTATCAAGTAAAAGATGGGAGACTACTCCCCTAAGCAGGAAGCCTGCCACAGACTGTCTGCAAACAAGGAGGGAACCAAAGGCCTCTCATTTTACCTCTCTGGAGAGAGCCACTAAACTCCAGGTCTCTTTCTCCAGGGAGGTCCCACTTATGAACCTAGACGCCACCCTGCTAGGCATGAAATTGAACACATGTTTTCCCCTACAAGTCCAGACTCCCAGTCTACCCATTCCCCCTTGCATGATGCTCTGAAGTCCTGCCCCCTGTAGAGCATAGAGTGTTTGGTCTTGTTCTGAGAGATCTGTGCATAGTGTGGACCACCAAGCATCAGGATGGAATCTGTGACTAACAGGGAAGAAAGAGTGTGTGGGAAGAAAGGGAAATTTGGTGGGAGGAGGAGCAGTCCCCTGGTAATAACTATTCCCAGACAGTGATGATGTTGACCATCAGTTTGGGCTGTGTCTGGTGGGACAGGGTGCAGAATCCCCTGCTCTGACCACACCCACAGCAGAAGCGTGCTTGCCCCTTGTGGACTGAGTTTGGTATACAGGGCTGATCCCCAGCCCCTGCTGGGCCTACAAACAAAGGCTTGCTAGGCATGGACTGAGGCCTGAGAGCAAGGGTGTTGTCCCCTGATTCCAAACTGGTTTCCAGCAGAGCTGGTGAACAGAGGCTTACTGGGTGAGGACTGAGACCTGTGGTTAGGGTACGGTGCCCTGACTCTGACAGAGCCTATGAACAGAGGCTTGTCAGGCAGTGGACTGAAACGGCAGGCAGGTGCATGGTTCCCTGACTCCAACTGGTCTGGCAAGCAGAGGCTAGCTGGGTGTGGACTGAGACCGGAGGGTGGGGCCTGGTGCCATGACTCCAACAGAGCCTGAGAACAGCGGCTTGTCAGGCACTGGACTGAGACTGGCAGGCAGGCGTGTAGTCCCTGACTCCAACTGGTCTGGCAAGCAGAGGCTAGGTATGGACTGAAACTGGTGACGGGGGTGTGGCCTCTGGCTCCAACTGGGCCTATGAATAGAGAAGCAGACAACAGTGTAGACTGAGTCTGATGAGTGGGAATGTGGATCCCTAGCTCCAGTTGTGCTTTTGGAGACCCTCGAACCCCTCTCTGTTGATCAGGGTTTGCACTGCCTGAGAAATTTAATTGGAACTCATATCTGGGGATGTCCACTTGGGGACATTCTGAGGTTGACCTTCAAAGTTCTATAGCTGAAAAGAACTAAAGGGTGGAAGCTGGGCACCATAGCTGTTAGTATCTCTTCACAGACGAGATTTAAACCTAATACTGTGGTTTCTTAGGATAAGGTAGAGTTTGGCTGACATCAAAACAGAGCTAGCTTGTGCTATCTCACCATGTAGGTCCAGCCAAAACTCTGAAAGGGACCTTTGTAAGGTTGTAGGAGATAAGCCACAATTATAAAGCCTAGCACTTTGGTAAGATGCTATTTCTACTACCTGGGAACCCCAATTTGATCTCATCCTACCAGTTCAAGTAACCAAACAGTGGAAAATAAACATGGTCCACACCCAACAGAAGAACTCTGGCAACATGAATAACCAAAGTAGATTAAACCCCTCCCCAAGAAATGACAAAGGAAATACAACTGATGATGCCATGCATAGACAAATGGCAACAATGTCAGAAATTGAATTCAGTATATGGATGGCAAATAAGACAAACAGAATGGAAGAAAAGATAGAAATTGAATTTTAAACAGTAGTTCTAAAGTTGTCTCAAGAAATTAATGAATTCAAAGCCCAAGTCACCACAGAGATGGACATAGTGATGAAAGAGTTAGCAGAGCTCAAGGAAATGAAAAAGTTAGATGAGGAGCTCCAAAATACAGTAGAATCCTCAATAATAGAGTTGACTAGATAGAGGAAAGGATCTCTAAAACTGAAGACAAAGTTTTTGAATGTGCCCAAACACTCACAGAGGCAGACAAATGGAAAGCAAAAACTGATCTTTCCCTGAGAGAGTTGTGGGCTCACTAGAAAAGATCAAACATTCGTCTTATAGGAATTCCTGAAGGAGAAGAGGATGGTCCTAAAGGTACAGATGCTCTACTCCAAGAGATTTTGGAGAAGAATTTTCCAAGCATTGAAAGAGACACAGAACTTCAGATAGCAGATAGTTTCAGAACCTCAGCAAGACTCAATCCAAGTAAAGCATCTTCTAGACACATTGTGATTAACTTTGCCAAAGTTAAGATGAAGGAGAAAATTTTTCAAGCAGCCAGACATAAGAAAAGAATCACCTACAAAGGGAGAAGTATCAGAATGACCGCAGATTTCTCAGCTGAAACATCTCAAGCCAGAAGAAGATGGTCATTGACCTTTAGTCTCCTAAAATAAAACAACTTTCAGCCAAGGATCCTGTATCCAGCTAAACTGAGCTTCATTTGTGATGGAGAAATCAAATTCTTTGATGACATAGACATGTTGAAAAAATTTGTCATAACTAAACCAGCTCTCCAGGATATTCTCAGATCCATCCTCCACGATGACCAGCACAAATGCTCTACCTCCAAAGTAAACTTACCCAGAGATTTTTGAAGAAAAGCCAGCTTCCACAGTGGTGAAAGGATTAAAAATGTTCACTGGACATCTGAAAACCATGACACCCAAAACACAACCAGGCTTACCAATTCTCTCAATTAATGTGAATGGCTTAAATTGTCCTCCAAAGAGGCACAGCTGGCTGACTAGATTCGTAAACTCAGACTGGATATCTGTTGTATACAAGAATCTCACCTTACCTTAAAAGATAAACATAGACTCAGGGTGAAGGGATGCACTCATATATTACAGGGAAATGGAAACCAGAAGAAAGCAGGGGATGCCATTTTAGTAGCAGATACAATTGGATTTAAACCAACAAAGATAAAGAAAGATAAGGAAGGTCACTACATATTTGTCAAGGGAAACACCCAACATGAAGAGATTTCAAGAATGAATATTTATGTATGCTACCAGAATGCTCCTCAATTCATAAAGCAGACCCTAATGCATATAAACAATTTGATATCTTCCTGCACCATAATAGTTAGAGATTTTAACACCCCTTTGACAGCTTGGAATAGATCCTCTAAGAAGAAACTAAACAAAGAAATATTAGACTTAAACGTGACCCTAGAACAAATGGACTTTACAGACCTTTATAGAACATTTCACCCTAACAAAACTGAATATACATTCTTCTCATTAGCCCATGGGTCATCCTCCAAAATAGATCATATCCTAGGACTCAAGTCTAACCTCAGTAAATTTAAAAGTATAGAAATTATTCCTTGTATTTTCTCAGACCACCATAGAATAAAAGTTGAATTCAACAGCAACAGGAATCTTCATACTGAAATGAAGTCATGGAAACTAAATAATCTTAGGATGAGTGATAGCTGGGTCAAAGATGAGATTAAGAAGAAAATCACCAAATTTTTGGAACAAAATGATAACAAAGACATAA
>NW_003852610.1:1607980-1609176 GCF_000181295.1 Otolemur garnettii | reverse complement strand
TCAAAAAATCCTTAATGATTACTACAAAAATCTCTATTTCCTGAATATGAAAATCTGAAGGAAATGGATCAATACCTGGAAGCATGCCACCTTCCTAGATTCAACCAGAAAGAATTAGAAATCTTGAATAGACCTATATCAATCACTAAAATGGCATCAACAATATGAAGTCTCCCAAAAATAAAAGTCCAGATCAATGGCTTCATAACTGGATTCTATCAAACCTTTCAAGAGGAACTAGTACCTATATGATACAACATTTTCCAAAGCATAGAAAAAGAAGGAATACTTCCCAACACATTCTATGAAGAAAATATCACCCTGTTCTCCAACCCAGGAAAGGATCCAACAAAGAAAGAAAATTATAGACCAATAAATTAATGAACATTGATGCAAAAATATTCAATAAGATCTTAGCAAGCAATTCATCAACACATCAACATAATTATACACCATGATCAAGGTGAATTTATTCCAGGGTTACAGGGTTGGTTCAACATATGCAAATCAACAAATATAATACATCACATCAATAAAATACAAAAAAAGACAATATGATTCTCTCAATTGACACAGAAAAAACTTGGATAATATCCAGCATCCTTTCACGATTAGAACACTTAAGAAAATAGGCATAGAAGAGACATTTCTTAAACTGATAGAGGCCATCTACAGCAAACTCACAGCCAAAATTATATTGAATGGTGTAAAATTGAAAAAATTTCCACTCACATCAGAAATGAGACAAGTATGCCCACTGTCTCTGCTATTCAACATGATAATGGAAGTCTTAGACATCACAATCAGGCAAGAGAAGGTGATCAAGGGTATTCCAATAGGGTCAGATGATATCAAACTCTCACTCTTCACTGATGATATGATCCTATAGCTGGAAAATCACAGGGATGCAACTTCAAAACTCTTCGAAGTGATCAAGGAATAGAGCAGCATCTCAGGATACAAACCAATACTTACAGGTCAGTAGCTTTTATATATGCCAACAATAGTCAAACTGGAAATACAGTCAAGGACTCTATTCATTTTATAATTGTGCCAAAGAAGATGAAATATCTGGGAATTTACCTAACAAAGGACATGAAAGATCTCTATAAAGAGAACTATGAAACTCTGAGAAAAGAAATAGCTGAGGTGGGCAGTACCTGTGGCTCAGTGAGTAGGGCGCCAGCCCCATATAC
>NW_003852610.1:1604856-1606702 GCF_000181295.1 Otolemur garnettii | reverse complement strand
ATGCAAATAAAAACCACTTTGAGATATCATCTAACTCCAGTAAGATTAGCACACATCACAAAATTCCAAAACTACAGATGTTGGCGTGGATGCGGAGAGGAGAGAGAGTGAAGGGGAAGGAGGATATAAGAGGAGGGAGGGTATTTGGGGGACCTCACCTAATGTGCATGATGCAATGATACATTTCAAAACTATTAAGAAATGAGTATAACTGTGATGGATGTGTTACTTAGTTCAATGTAAGCATTTCACATTGTATATCGAAGCAGTATCCTGAACCCCATAAATGCATCAGTCTACAAAGTTATGATTTAACAAAAAATAATATTAATAAAAGAAATAATTTTGGTATCTTACTTAGCTTATTGATCAAGATGAATGGATATGAACATCATATATTAATAGTTCTTTGTGTTGTATATCAGAGTCTAAAGCCAAGTTCAAACATAAAGTTAACAAATTATTTAGCTCTTTTTTTCTGCAGAAAATGCACTTTATAATATGCCAGATGGAATTTAGTACTGAACACACAACAATGAATAAATTAGACATAAACATGTCTAATTTATTGAGTTTACAGCCCAGTGGAGCTACATCAGCTATTTGACAAACTAATCATACAGCAACAGATATATATTTACAAAATAAGATCACCAGTATGAAATCTTATTTAGATTTTAAAATTAATAGGATGATTCTTAAAGAAAGGATGTATAGTTTGAAGGAAAAAATAATTAATGGAACTTACTGGAACCTGGTTTTGTGAAAAGGCAGGAAGGCTGTCATAGAAAAAAATTAAAAAGCATACATGAAATTCCAAAGGTAAGAAGTAGCTTGTAGTCTCTGAAGGAATGGCAGACTCTGAAGTCACTGAGACTTTGAAAGGCACCAGACCATGTGCTCCAGAAGCACAATCAGGACAGTGAACATGACTTACTTCACCAGAAAATCAATACTTCCTTAGTAAGCCTTCATCTCCAATAGTCACACATTTGAATACATATTTTTAACTTATATCAACTTATTCTTTAGATATGTACATTTTTAAAACAAGATTGTAAAACTCTAATTTCACCACACATGCACACATTATTGTGTACACTCATGTACCCACACACACTTTATCAAAGTAATGGTCCTGAAGATAAGCCACATGAACATGAACCCAGGCAACAGAGACCTGGTCAAACAAACAAACAAACAAGCAAATAAATCATTTTAAGCTAAGTCTCCTCTGTGACCCCTGTCTCTCCTTTACACAATATTTATTTTTTTTTATTTTCAAAATAAATTTCATAGATTATTATAGCGCTAACCATATAATCTCTTAACCACATGAATATACCCTTTTTCACAATTTAGAGATATTTTAAGACAGTGTTAGTGTTCTTGTATTTCCTTAATATACTTATTGTTCAGTAAATTTACTATATTTCCATAAAGAAATATTTTAAAAATTATTAATAATCCCTTGCTCAAGATAACCTATATTTTCCTCTCTCATAGTCTTGATAAATTAACACATATGCACATATAATCTTAAATAATTATACAAATGCATGTACACACATATATTTGCAAATATATGTATGTGCAAAATTTGAGTATATAGTATCAGAGTATAAAGAAATGTTGGCTTGGTGCCTGTGGCTCAAGTGGCTAAGGTGCCAGCCACATACACCTAAGGTGGCGGGTTCAAATTCCCAGCCTGGGCCCGCCAAACAACAATGATGGCTGCAACCAAAAAAATGGCCGGGCGTTGTGGCAGGTGTCTGTAGTCCCAGCTACTTGGGAGGCTGAGGCAAGAGAATCACTTAAGCCCAAGAGTTTGAGGTTGCTGTGAGCT
>NW_003852610.1:1573585-1604715 GCF_000181295.1 Otolemur garnettii | reverse complement strand
AAACTATATATTTTTAGTTTAATAACTAAAAGGTAATCTATTATATAGAGATAGTTATTGTATATAATTTTTTACTTAACCAGTCTCTACTTTGGAAACTGAGTTTTTTAAAATTTCTACTCTAAAAATAGTACCATGATAAGAATCTCCCCTTTACTATCTATCTATCTATCTATCTATCTATCACCTTTAATTTATCTATCTATAAAATCACAAGAAATTTCTGAAGGGTAATTTTTAAACTGAAATTTCTTTTGAGGGTGGTATTATGACATGATCATAGCTCACCTTGAAGTCCTGGGGCCAAATAGTCCTCCCACCGCATCCTCTCAAGTGTCTGGGGCTACAGGCATGCCCCAATGTCAAAAATTTTTATAGAGATGGGAGCCCCACTATATTGGCTGGTTTAGTCTCCAACTTCTAGCTGCAAGTAATTCTCCCTTCTTAGACTCAGAAAGAGTTGGGACTACAGATGTGAGGCATGGTGCCTGGCCATGTAATTTCTTAATCTAAGCATTTGCAATTTTTCAATTTTTTTATTATGTTCTAGAATGACATGGCTTAGTTTTATGTATTTCATATTGTATACATAACTTTCTTGATAATCTTAGCAAATTTCCCTAAAGAGGGCACAGAGATAGTAGCAATGTACATTTTCTTTCTAGTAGAAGAGAATACTCATTCCTTCATATCTTCACAGGGAACACTGATCATTCTTTCTATTTTGTGGCAATTTAACTGTAAAAGGAACAAGAAATTCTTTAACAGTTATGTTAAAATTATACATAGACTTTGGACTGTATAAATATTAGCACCAAGATAATGTTCACATATAAGAAACCATAACTATTTATAAAATAATCTCACTTGGAATTGACAAGTTTTACAGAAACACAACTGGCTTAATGGAGAAAGCATGAGAGTAGTTGTAGAATCTTTTTTCTATGATATTATAATATAACCCATATCATTTTCTTAAAAAAAATGATAAAAGTTTAATCTTCAGTCATCAAGTGCCATTCCATTTGTTTTGAGAGAAATAGTTGATTCAATTCTTGATGGCAAGTTCAGTATAATTGAGAGTGGTGTGTTATATGTACAATTGTTTGATTTTTTTTCTTTATCATATTTTCAATACATAAGCAGAATGTGATCCACTAGAATAAAGTAAACGTCTAGCCATCTATAACACCATTTGCTTAGTATGTTGGAAATTTTATTTATCACCTTCTGGCAAGTCTACATTATTCTGTGACATTTTCAGCTCAACAATTGCCCTTTACCTAATGGGTTTCAGTTCCATTTGTGTCTATGTGCATATTATATAGAGAGATATACAGTATATTTACACATAATATTGTTATATATGTACATATGTAATTCTTGCATTTTTAATTTTAGTTCAAAATTTGCATATATTGTTCCATGGATTGAATTTTTCTTCTTAAAATTCTTACATTGAATTCTAACCCCCTGTACTTTGGAATGTGACTGCATTTGGAAATATGGGAGTTGGGGGTGGGTTTTTTTTTTTTTTTGAGAAGGAGTCTCACTCTGTCACCCTTTGTAGAGTATGTGACTGCATTTGGAAATATGGGAGTTGGGGGGGGTTTTTTTTTTTTTTTGAGAAGGAGTCTCACTCTGTCACCCTTTGTAGAGTGTGTGACATCCTCATGGCTCACAGCTACTTTAAACTCTTGGGCTCAAGAGATCCTCTTGTCCCAGCCTCTTGAGTAGCTGGGACTGCAGGCACTCTTCACAGTGCCCAAGTACCTTTAGTATAGAAAAAAGTCTCTTTCTTGCTCAGTCTGGTTTTGAACTCCTGAGCTCAAGCAATATACCAACCTTGGCCTCCCAGAATGCCTAATGATCTTGCTAGGCCAGAAATATGGTCTTTAAAAGGGTGGTTAAGTTAGTAAAAGTTCTAATCCATTATGAATGGTGTCTCTGTAAGAGGAGAAAATTAGAGTACTAATACTTATAGAGGAGAAGACGATTTGGAGACAACATGGGGAAATGGCCACCTACAAGCCAGGAGAGGCCCCAGGAGAAATTTATCTTCTACACATGGAATTTCAAACTTCATGCCTGTGGAGCAGTGAGAAAATAAATTCTGTTGTTTTGGTTCCAAACGTGCAATACTTTGTTATGGGAGGCCCTAATAAACCTATACAGACTTCATTTCTTTATAAAATAATTTAAAGAACAATTTTTAAAAAATGAAGAATCAGTAATGAAATGGGAAGGAGTTCTATCCAAAGCTATTTGAGAACTATCACTGACAGAACAGTAGTATTTATATAGCAATTCTATTTAAATCTCTCAACTTTACATGTGCCTTTTGGGTCTTTGCATGTTGAATAAGATGGTCCAAATGTATTGGACCCTTTTACAACCCAATTTCAACTTGAGTTATGGGTAGACAAGCACAAACCAAAGCTAACAGACTTGGTGGTGGCAGTTACATGTCCAATTATTCATTTCCAAATCTGTTGCTTCTTTTTATATAACAGAGAGAACTGGATTTGTCTAATATGAGAGAGATGCGAGTATGCTGCTGAGCTCAGATTGTTTTGCAATGCAAACATGATGAGCTGATCATTTTGAATCATTATACAATTCAACATTTGTATATGGAAGGGTTTCTCTATAAGAAAATGATTTAACAGTTATTAATTGATAATATATTTCTGAAGACACTGGAGGTAAATTAACAACACAAATTAGAGTAATAAAATGCAGCGTAGTCAGCCCACCTGGATACAGAGGAGTATTGGTCCTATTGACCTTCCAGATCAATTGCATGTGTGTGCACCAGCCCTCGGGTCACTTGCTCTAAGATTATCTTACACTGTTCATGGAAGACAGGAATCTGATGCTTTCAAAGTAATCCTTCTGTATTAGGAACTTAGCTGGCCATTGAAATCTGCTTTGAAATTTAAATATAAGAGTTAAATTGAGAGAAACTGCAAACAAAGGTAGAGGGAGCAAATATACAGCTCAGTTTGATTTTGCGATTAGAGGAATGAGAGACTGGAGCCGTAGAGAACATACTGAGAGAAAGTGGCAGGGTGTAAATAAAGGAAAACAAGCCAAAACAATAAAAGCCCATTACCTTCTCGCAGAAAGACCAACTGAGGACAGAGAAGTGTCCTCAGCATATGTGGTAGAGATGAGAGTTTTCCCACCTGCCTTTATAACATGTTGGACAAAAGCTGCTTTGTAAAGATACTGTCCAGAAGGGCAGCCTCTCAATACAAGCCCAGCATTTCTCAGATTTTGAGGTCTTTGTGCCAATGTACATGGCAAGATAAAAGTATGAATTTGAGCATATTGAGTGAGCAGCTCCTTTGGCAACATCTTAGCCAAGCTCCTGTGTGGTGCTGCCTGCTTCTAAGAGTAAGCCTCTGTCCTCCATTTGCTTTCCAAATGCTGTGCCTCCAGCACCCAGGTCTCCAGTCACCACAAGTTGCTGCAGGTCTAACAGCATCCACCAAAGTTAAGAGCTGTTGCCCCCAAATTTCTAATCTCTGCAACCAGTGTTTTCTTAAACTAACTTTGGTCTTCAGTAGCAGAATGTTTTGTTCAACATTTCCTATTGTCCCATAATTTGGACTGAGTTATAATACAGTAAATTGTTTGCACTCAGAATAAGACTACCACCTGCTACCCACAGCCACACAATGTGTAAATTATGCCTGTCTATATAATGATCATTCCCCTGGAGTTAATAGGATACTTTAGAAATAGTGACATTGCCACCCTCAATCAGCTCACCACCCACCCTGCCTCCCCAGTGGATCACATCCACACATGATGCATGAGTTGCTTCCTCAAGGAATAGAGCGTGCCTCACCCCAGGCGCACCACTGCTCATGCTGTATGGGCTAAGATGGAAGCAGCTGTGCTCCAAGCAAGTCAGAGTGTCAAGTGAACAAACTGATCTTCGCTGGCTAGATGATGTTTGCTTCTCTCTAATTTAAACCATGCTACTTGCATAGTAATTTTGTATAGTAGGGTTTTTACAAACATTTGTGGATTCATAAATAAAAAGAAATATCTCCCAATACTTTTCAAAATAGTTTTATATGTGAAAATAATGACAATAATGTTCACCAGAGACAGTCCTACCTTCTTAGTTTCCTCAAGTGGCTGTATAGCAACACTTTGTACACACAGTGATATCAAAACGACATCACTAATATTCAATCCTAAAAGTTGTATTTCAGTTTATGAGGGGACATATTTTACCATGTCTATTTTATTCTTAGGCATAATGCACCCATTGAAAGAGAGCTTCTTTTTTCTACCCAAACTTTATTGCTAGCAAGTGAGTTGTACAACACAGTGGGGTATACTTGTCATTTGAATTGTATTAATTAGTTAATGCAAATTCAGAACAATATGGATGACTAACATTTATGCTGAAAAATTCCTGGCTACTGATTCCATTTAAAATTCTTAGTGAGAAGTAAGATTCCTCTTGAAAATTAAAATAATTCAATCCTTAATGTTTGTTGAGTCAACTAAAAATTGATAGATGAATGAATATCTGAATTAATTACTTACTGTCACTTACCATGTTTTTCAGTTGATACAAATGTCCAATATTCCTCATCAAGCACAAAATACTACCTTAATCTCTTATATCAATATCCAATTTAAATATCATTTTGCAAGTACATAATGTGAGTCAATTAGACTGATTTATTAAATCTAAAATAACTTTGGAGAACAAACTATAATAAAATAACAGATACTAACTAATTATAAGTAATTAATAAGATAAATAAGCTTCTGTATTTTATCCATTGTTTGAATACATTTAAAATACAAATATTTCTGCTAATAAATTTTTAGTACATACAGTATTATGCAAACTTTAAAAAATGAATCTGGAAGTAAAAGTCCCTAGAAAATGCCAAGAGGAAACATTTCCACATGAATAAAGTGATTGTAGTTGTCACAGAGCTGTGTTCAACCATTGCAAACGGTAGGTTCTCGGGTCTTTGGAATGCTTTTAGTTCATTAGTTTAAAAGCATATTTTACTTTGGTAAAGATAAATGCATAAAATAAAAGATGAAGTCGAGGTACCTTTGCACCTCATGGAAGAGTTAGACTGCTGGCGACTGCACACAGGCAATGGTGGTGACGGGAGTGAAGGCCTCTTTATTGTCCTTTTCTAATACGAACCTATTGGAAGAACCGAATGCATCAGCAGGTAAACCCTTCTTGTAATGGTAGCTTCAAAAAACCAAATTTTTATGGTTTCTTGTGGGAATGAAATTGTATTTCACATACAAATAAGGTTTTTAAGCATTATTTAATAAACCTTTCTGACAGATAAAGCACTATTCATATCAAAGATTGTTTAGGAATTGTATTGGTTAAAAACAGTTATCAGTTTAATTATATTGTTTTAACACATATTCCTAATTTAAATGTATGATTCTATATTATAGGGTTAATATACCTTTGCTAGATTAAATTTGGAATGTACAGAAAAGAAACTAAAAAAATTACCAATATTTTCAAAATATAATTAAAACTTTGCATCTGTTTTAAAGTTGTTTCTAATTCTTTTTTCCAATTAATGGCTTTTTATTTTGTGTAGTTTAATACAATTCTGTCTTTGGAAAGAAATTCTTCAGTGTGATCTAAAATAGCCACATGATTTTATTTCTTTATATACCTTTTACCATGAAATTAACTTTTTAATCTGTTTCTTTCCTCTCTTTCTTACAATATGGCAGGATTTCAAGACAGACACTTATTTTTTCTTAAATTGCTGTGATATTAGAGTTGTATCTAAACAGAGTTTAAAAAAGAAATGAAAAGTTAGTTTGGTCTCACTCTTTTCTAAATATCTTCAAAATTCAAGAACATGGATGTTATTTTGGGAGTGATCAATGTCCTTTTTGGTGAACATTAATTACCTAGAGGAAAGGGTTTTTAAATTTAATTTTATATTTCACTAAGCACTTTCTAGTTACGATTTAGGGAACTAAATGGTTTCTGCATCACCTGAAGCCACTGATAACATGTGTGATTTGTTTACCTTTTGTTGGTTCATCTTAAAGGATTAAAGAAGAGATTGCAAAACATTAAAGAAAAAATTCAGAGGAAGTGGGATCTTTAAAGTTCTGGGAGATTGAAGTTGTCAAACATATCCACTAAGATGAATTCTAAGTATAGTGTAAGAGATTTGACAGGTAGTGTATTCTTCATTGATTTAGATAACTACCTGGCTTAACACTACAACTCGCGGACACAGAAGAGTGCTTGACACGTTATTGGCCATAACAAAAGATTTGAGATACATAAAAATCAATAAATGTAAAATCCACGTGAAGGGAAACAAATGGAATCTTCCCAGCAACACTAATAAGCTGAGCAACTTGAAACTTATACAGGTGAGTCAGAAAGGAATCTATCAGCTATGTTTTTGGAAATAAAATAAGGAACCATACATAACACAGTCTGTCTCAAAACTTCTGTAGTGACCCACATATCTGGTAGGTCACCAATTCCTCCAGATGAGATAATGATTGTGAAGATGGTCTACCCAACGTAAACCTAGGCATGTAGCCACCTGTGCAGACCATAAGTATTCCAGGACCCAGCAAAATACTCCAATATGCTGAAACCAGAGTTAGTGCTGTTGTTTTAATTGTGGTGAAAAGTTCAGTTATGTTCAATATATTCACATTATTGTGCAAAAGATCTCTAGAACTTTTTTTAATCTCACAAAACCAATTCTCTATACACGTTAAACACCAGCTTCCCATTTCTTCTCCACAAACACCTGGAAAGCATCATTCTACCTTCTATGTCTTTAAGTTGAATTACTTTAGCTACCTTTGACAGAGTGTCCATAAAATTCTTGTGTGCACATTATTTTAAATTGCGCACAAACTTTATGGACACCCTGTATGAGTGAAATCAGGTAATGTTTGTCTTTTTGAGTCTGGCTTATTTCACTTAACTCAGTGTCTTTTTCTTGGCTATTGTGAATAACAATAAGATGACCGTGGGTGCATGAATATCACTTCACTGAGCCGGATTACAATTCTTTTGGATATATGCCGAGAAGTGAGATTGCTGTATCATATGATAATCTATTTTTAACTTATAAGGAAGCTCCATGCCGTTATCCTAGTGGCTGTATCTCTTTACATGCCCACAGGGTAAGAGGGCTTCCTAATGGAGTGAGTTGATGTCTCTTGGTTTTTGATCTGCATTTGTCTAATGATTAGTAATGTTGAGCATTTTTTTCATATGATTTTTGGTCTTTTAAGTAGCTTCTTTGTGCAAATGACCATTTTTCAATTTTGTTATTTGCCTTTTGTTGTTGAGCTGTGAGAGTTTTTATGTAGTCTGGATATTAACCCTTTATCAGACAGATAATTTACAAATTCTTTCTTAAATTCTGTGGGTTCTTTTTTCATTCTGTGGATTGTTTCCCTGATTCACAGCTGTTTTTAAATTTAACGTAGTGCCATTTGCCTATGTTTACTTTTGTTATCTTTGTTTTTGGCATCTTCATCTAAAAAATTGTTACCAAATTCAATGTCATAAAGTTTTTCCTCAATGTTTTCTGTTAGGAGTTTTATAGTTGGAAACTCCATATAGGTGTTTACTATCATTTCTGTTAATTTTTGCATGTGATGTAAGACAAGAGTTTACTTAATTCTTTTGCGCTTGGCTCTCCAGTTGATGTGGTCTGAACTGTGCTTTCCATGGTGTACAATTCAACTGGACCTGGGCACTCCCCAGGAGTTCAGTTTGGCTTGTAGGTGGGGTCACCCTTGAAGTTAGGTTTCCCAAGAACAGTTTTTATTATTTGTAAATTCTCTCCAGCATCAAAGAAAGGAACGCTTAAGGTTCCTAATCAGCGTGATGAGTTATGGGACAGAGGGAAATGGGGAGAAGTGGAACATGAATGCTGTCAGTAGCCAAACATAAAACAATTAGATTCTTTACTTAGTCTGGTTTTATATGCATTTTTCTCTGTACTGAATAAATGTTTTTGATCTATCTTCATTCTAGTGATTTTCTTTTCTCCTCAAAAGTGTTACATTTGACACTTAATTTCCTGCATACTCAATCTAGCAATTAATTATATTTTTAAAAAATGATTTCTAAAATGTTTTTACTGGGAGGTTTATCCAAGGTACCAAAAGACCATGTGATTTTGGGGGGTATTTTTTTGGTAGAATTTCTCACAAATGAAAAGGAATGCGGATGTCCCACTTTGCTGTGACTAGTATGTGAGACTTTCCTAATTCTGTGTGCTTATTAGCAAGAGTAGTGACTGGCAGACATAAACCAGACATATTCCTAGTGTAGACCTCATCAGCTGAAAATTGACAGCTGCTCTCTGCCTTTCATCCCTCTGTATCTCTTTATGTATTTAGGACCCAGGCAGGAATACAGGGTTATTCACTGAATCCTTTTAGCTCCTAAATCCTGGTTACCCTAAATGACAGAGAAATAGTTGGGGGACAAAAAGTATATCACAGAGAATAAAGGAATTTTCAGTCCAATCAGAATTGGTAGCATTGAACTGTGCTAGAGATAGACTATGAGAAGAACTTCCAAATTGTGTTATTATTACTCCAATCATTTTTCCAGTTAGCAAAATAACTAAGCATGAAAAAAATGCTGTTAATCTTAAAACTAGGCTTGGCGCCTATGGCTCAAGTGGCTATGGTGCCAGCCACGTACCCCTAAGGTGGCAGGTTTGAATCCAGCCCTGGCATGCCAAACAACAATAATGGCTGCAACAAAAAAAATAGCTGGGTGTTGTGGCGGGCTTCTGTGTTCCCAGCTACTTGGGAGGCTGAGGCAGGAGATTCGCTTGAGCCCAGGAGTTGGAGGTTGCTGTGAAATGTGATGCCACGGCATTCTATCCAGGGGGACAGCTTGAGGTTCTGTCTCAAAAAAAAAAAAAAATCTTAAAACTAAAGGAGAAAACTTAAAATAATTCTAATTAAAGAAAATCCAAAAAATATGAATTTGCCTTTGAGCACATTTGTTCATTCTTCAACTGGAAACAATTCTATAAAGTCTACCCATCCATCAGTATTATTATATTAATGTTAGTTTTCTTATTTTGATAATTGTATTGTTTTATAAAAACATTTATGTTTTTAGGAATCATTAATTGAAATAATTAAGGTACACCCCCCACAATAATGCAACTTATTTAAAATGATATTTTTATAAATTATCTAAAAAATAGAGTGAAAGAACTCATAATAAACTAGAGAGAGAGCAAGGCACAAACAGTAATGAATCACATACATGTTGGGGCTTCTCTGTCAAGGATATGTAAAAATTTGGGGGGGCTATTCTTGCAACTTTCCTGTAAATATGAATTATATTAAAACAAAAAGTTCAAAACACAAGTGTCACAGAATTTATTTTAGTATTGACTCTAAAGGTTACCCTGATTAAATATCTATATGAGGCAGGTATTTTATTTTTATTATACCACTTGTGAGCACATATTATAATCCCAAATTCCTTAGATTTAGTATAAGAGTATGAAACTATAAAACAAAATGAGGAAGATAAAATAAACCAAATCTAAAGTAGCAAACTTTCTTTTCTCTCTCAAATTACTAATATTATGGTCATTTTCAGACACTCTTACCTGTAACAAAACCCTCAGTATTTGTAACTATGTCTTGTAATATATAAATACGTTTATCTAGTAAAAAAATCATGCCACATAAACACTTCATAGTTGTTTCCATATTTAAGATAAACAGAACTGTGTGTATAGTTTGTTTTTGAAAAAATGTTTGTTTTGATTTTTTCAAATGATTATTTTCCACCCAGTTGGTTTCTAGCATTATAAATTTATAAACTGTTTTTACTTAAATAGAAATAATTAAATATTATCTCTCCCATTGGATCTTTTTTTGAAAGTTATCTATTTTATTTTGTATCTTCTCTAATTTTGTAAGCATTAAGCCATTGGGGCTCTGTAGAGAAAAAAAAAAAACAGAATCTTACACATTTTGTAGAAGATTAATATTTATCGATCACAGCTTCAATTAAGTTTATATTTCCTGGATTGTAAACTTTGTGTTAATTAAGTAATTCATATGTGAATTTGATATCACTCAGTTGATATTTATATAAATTATCAGAATCACCATATATTGGTCACGCACATTTTCTTTCCTTTATATATCTTATAATTCTTAAAGGCAAAAAAAAACCTTGCAAAAGAAAGTCCTAGTAATCATTGTCCCACTCATTTAAGATATAGGAGATGATTTATAAACTTTCATTATCAATCGTCTGACTTAGAAGTAAAGGAAAACTTATAGTTAAGAATCTGAGGAAAAGGGCAGCACCTGTGGCTCAAGGAGTAGGGCCCCAGCCCAATATACCAGGGTGGTGGGTTCAAGCTGCCTCAAGGGTGGCGGGTTCAGCCTTCCTCAAGAGAATGGAAAGAGAGGAAGTTAACAACTTAATGGGACATCTCAAGCAACTGGAAAAGGAAGAACATTCCAACCACAAACCCAGCAGAAGAAAAGAAATAACCAAAATTAGAGCAGAATTAAATGAAATTGAAAACAAAAGAATTATACAAAAGATCAATAAATCAAAAAGTTGAGTTTTGGAAAAGGTCAATAAAGTAGATGAACCTTTGGCTAACCTAACCAGGAAAAAAAGAGTAAAATCTCTAATTTCATTAATCAGAAATGGCAAAGATGAAATAACAACAGACCCCTTAGAAATTAAAAAAATCCTTAATGAATATTACAAGGACCTCTATTCTCAGAAATACAAAAATTTGAAGGAAATAGACCAATACTTGGAAGCATGCCACCATCTTAGGCTTAGCCAGAATGAATTGAAAATGTTGAATATTCCTATATTAAGTTCTGAAATAGCATCAACTATAAACCAGATGGCTTCACACCAGAATTCTACCAAACCTTTAAAGAGAAACTAGTATCCATATTATTTAACCATTTATAAAATATAGACAAAGAAGGAATACTACCCAACACATTCTATGAGGCAAACATCACCTTGATCCCCAAAGCAGGAAAATACCCAACAAGAGAAGAAAATTATAGACCAATATCACTAATGAATATTATTGCAAAAATATTTAACAAGATCCTAGTAAACAAAATCCAGCAACACATTAAACAAATTGTACACCATGATCAAGTGGGTTTTTTATCCTGGGGTCTCAAGACTAGTTCAATATACATAAATCTATAAATATAATTCATCACATAAACAAAATATAAAACAAAGACCATGTGATTCTCTCAATTAATGCAGAAAAAACTTTTGATAATATCCAGCATCCTTTCATGATCAGAACACTCAAGAAAACTGATATAGAAGGGACATTTCTTAAACTGATAGAGGCCATCTACAGCAAACTCACAGCCAATATTGTATTGAATGGAATTAAATTGAAATCATTTCCACTCAGATTAGGACCAGGCAAGGTTTCTCATTGTCTCCACTATTTTTTAACATTGTAATGGAAGTCTTAGGCATTGCAGTTAGTCAAGAAAAGGTGATCAAGAGTATCCATATAGGGTCATAGGAGATGAAACTTTCATTCTTCACAGATGATATGATTGTGTATCTGGAAATCACCAGGGATTTAACTACAAAACTCTTAGACGTGATCAAGGAATACAGCAGCATCTCAGGTTTCAAAATCAACACTCAGAAATATGTAGCCTTTATATATACCAACAATAGTCAAGCTGGAAAAACAGTCAAGGACTCTATTCCTTTCATAGTAATGCCAAAGAATGAAATATTTGGGAGTTTACCTAACAAAGGATGTGAAAGATTTCTATAAAGAGAGCTATGAAGAGAAGAAATAGCTGAAGATGTTAACAAATGGAAAAACATACCATGCTCATGGCTAGGAAGAATCAACATTGTTAAAAATGTCCATATTACACAAAGCAACATACAATTTTAATGCAATCCCTATTAAAGCTCCACTGTCATACTTTAAATATCTAGAAAAAATAATACTTCATTTTATATGGAATCAGAAAAAAACCTCAAATAGCCAAGACATTACTCAGAAATAAAAACAAATAAAGAGGAACCATGCTACCAAACCTCAGATTATACTATAAATTGATAGTGATCAAAACTGCATGGTATGCAGAGAGGACTCTCAAAACAGAGAGGTAGATGTATGGAACAGAATATAGAACCAAGAGATGAATCCAGCTAATTACTGTTATTTGATCTTTGATAAGCCAATTAAAAACATTCAGTGGGAAAAAGATTCCCTATTTAACAAATGGTGCTGGGTGAGGAAGACCCCCTGGGCAATTGAAGTAACACCAAAAATGCATTACTGGGATCTGATCAAACTAAAAATTTTCTGCAAGGCTAAGACACAGTAAGTAAGGCAAGCCGACAGCCCTCAGAATGGGAGAAGATATTTGCAGGTTATGTCTCCAACCAGAATCCACAGAGAACTTATACGTGTTAGCAAGAAAAGAACAAGTGGTCCCATCTCAGTGTGGGCAAGGGACTTGCAGAGAAACTTCTCTGAAGAAGACAGGGACATGGGCTACAGACACATGAAATAATCATACTTAATCATCAGACAAATGCAAATCAAAACCACTTTCAGATATCATCTAACTCCAGTAAGATTAGCCCACATCACAAAATCACAAAACCAGAGATGTTCACGTGGATGTGAGGAAAAGGGAACACTTCTGCACTGCTAGTGGGAATGCAAACTAATACATTCCATTTGGAAAGATGTTTGGAGATCACTTAGGGATCTAGAAATAGACCTGTCATTTGATCTTGCAATTCCTCTACTGGGTATATATCCAGAAGACCCAAAATCACTTTGTAACAAAGATATTTGTTCCAGAGTGTTTATTGCAGTCCAATTCATAATTGCTAAGTCATGGAAGAAGCCCAAGTGCCCATCAACCCATGAATGGATTAATAAATTGTGGTATATGTACACCATGCAATATTATGCAGCCTTAAAGAAAGATGGAGACTTTATCTCTTAAATGTTTACATGGATGGAGCTGGAACATATTTTTCTCAGCAAAGTATCTCAAGAGTGGAAGAAAAACTATCAAATGTACTCAGCCCTACTATAAAACTAGTTTATAAGCACCCACACTTCCATATGAAAGCTATTATCCAATTATAGCCCAAGATGAGGAGGAAAAAGGAGAGTAATTGGTGGGAACACATCTATGGTGTGTTTTACAAGGGTACATGCTAAATTTACTAACTGTAGAGTATAAATGTCTGAACACAATAACTAAGAAAATGTGGTGAAGGCTATGTTTATCAGTTTCATGAAAATATTTCAAATTGTATATAAAACCAGCACATTGTACTCCATGATTACATTAATGTACACAGCTATGGCTTAATTAAAAAAAAAGGAATCTGAATATGTGTTCATTAATAACTTACTTCATATTTTACTTTTTAAAAGAGGTATGTTTTGATATACTTTTTTGTAGGAGTAAGAATTAATTTTATGTATTTAATCTTTTAATTAAAAAATAAAATTCTATATTTATGGCATACAACATAATGGGGATTTTGTTAGCTTCAATAGATTTAAGGGTACAGATGATTTTTGCTTACATGGATGAACTGTACAGTCTTACCTTGCTTTAAGCAAGTCACTTTATTATTAATATTTCATCTTGATACAGAGAGAATGAGATATAGCTGCATTTATGTCTACTTACATATTAATGATTTTATTTTAAAAAATAAATACTTGTTCCCTTCCTGAGGATAGATTAAATATTTATGTCCTTCCAAAATCCATATGTTGAAATCCTAACCCCCTAAGTTCTAGAAAGTGAGGTCTTTGAGATGTGATTAAGTCTTGAGTATAGAGCTCTCAAAAATGATATTAATACCTTTCGGAAAAAAAAAAAAAGAACCTAGAGAGACACTTTGTCCTTTCTACCAAGTGTTGTTACAGTGGAGGGCACCTGTCTGTGAGCAAGCTGGCCCTCAGCAGAACCCCAACATGTGGCTCCTGGAACTTGAACTTTACAGCCCCTGGAACTGTGAGAAATACATTTCTATTATTTACCAACCCTCTAGCTTATTATGTTTTTTTGTAATAGCTGCCTGAACAGACTAAGACACTGTTTGAAACCCAACATCAGACAGAAATAATGAGTTCAAAGGTTCAGTCATAGAGTGTAGATTCTCTGTTTGTATCAAACTTCCCACTGGGGCATTCTGTCACTGACATTAAGCAATCTATCGCTTTTCTTGATCATCAGTTTCCCATCTGTGGTTGACAGTTTCTGTCAGAGAAGGCTAGAAAGAGCTGTATGCTAATTGTGAGCTTTAAGAATATTTAGATAGATGCACGGGAATCCAACCTGATCAACCTTGGGTAGGCAACCACCTGTTTGCTATGCGAAACTGCAACAACTAAGCAAAATGTTGAAGAAATATTTTTTAGACAGCTCATCTTTACATGGAAATCTGTGGTCTGTGCCTATTTTTATGGCACATTTAAATAGTCTTCAAAATGTTAAGTAGACATAACCAGGTTTAAAAAACTGTTATTTATAAATTTAAGTTTAACTAGAAATGCATGCTCTCTAAGCCAAGATTTTAGAAAGTTTTTATTTTCTGGTTATTCAGTTATTCAATTTGAAAGCAATGGATTGAACATACTGTATTTCAACAAGGCAAGGGATGCAGATTAATATTGGTGCTGCTAACAAATAAAAAAGAAATTTTTTTCAAGGGAATTCCTTCTTATTCTGTCCATATATTTTACTATTATTTGCTTTTTCACTATCACTTTTGAAGTGTAAATGAGGTTTCCAAAAGCATGCTTAACTCTTAATATTACCAGTGGAAATGCAAAATGGTACATATTACACTAGTGGGGAGAACTTTATAGAGCCACTAAGTGTGTACATGGTTTTATACTTCAGTTCAGTGTTCATACTTCAGGGAATCTACACCAAAGATAAATGCCAAAAGATGAATGAATAAATGTATGCATGATAGTATTCCTTGCAACACAAATTTTAAATGTAAAATACCAGATGCAATTCAAATATCTGTCAATAGAACACTGGTTTTATAAACTGTGATATAGACTTTCAGTGTCATATACAAGGCTACAGACTATTACAGCTACATCTTCATAAGATATGATTGTATTTTTTAACAATCAGATTGAAGATAATCCACATAATATTTGATATTATTGTTTTGAATATAGAAGAAAGAGGAAATCTAAACAAGTATGTATCCACAAAATTTCCTGCCATGATAGAAAACCTGTACTAAAATTCTCTGCAACTGTAAATTATTTGATGAAATGTATAGAGAAACTATTTTCATGTCTAGAAAAATTAGTAGCAGTAAGACTGATTTATCACAGAAGAAAAACCCATGAGGTGAATCCCATGTTCTCTTGGATCACTCCCTAAATAAAATTTTCTATAGTTCGAACAGTACATGGAGATGAGAGAGATTCTAACTCTAGTGAGAGACAATAATCATAAATAGGGACTCTGAAATATCTGGACCCAGTAGGACAGATCTCTGGAGAAGAAGGACCAGAGCAGTGGGAGGGAGGAGGAGAGTCCCTATGAGCATCCCTCACAGGTTCCTGGTGAAGCTTTATTGGCTACCAGTTGCACCAAACAGCATTTGGATTGAGAACAGAATGCAGATACAAAAGGCTGTGCACCATTTCAGACCACCCAGAGTGTAATGAACTCACTGCATATCCAAGGTACTCAAATAAAACAGTGGATGATGGCTCAGTGGGTAGGGAATTGGCTCCAAATACCGAGGATGGCTGGTTCGAACCCGGCCCCGGCCAGCTAAAACAGCAGTGACAACTGCAACAAAAAATAGCCCAGTGTTGTGGGGGGTACCTGTTGTCTCAGCTACTCTGGAGGCTGAGGCAAGAGAATCACCTAAGCCCAAGAATTGGAGGTGCTGTGAGCTGTGATATTATAGCACTCTGCTGAGAGTAAGAAAGCGATACTCTGTTTCAAAAAAAAAAAGAGAGAGATAGAGAGAGAAAGTAACCTCATTTGGAGGGTGCCTGTGGCTCAAAAGGGTAGGGTGCTGGCCCCATATGCTGGAGGTGGCAAGTTGAAACCTAGCCCCATCCAAAAATAAAATAGTGGATGACCATTCCTAAGAATAAGAACTGGACAGAAATGAAGTTTACTTTAGTACCTAAGAAAGTCTAAAAACCAATCCAAAGGAAGATCATATTAAACTGTAGACAAAGTAACTGTATATAAGAACAAAATCCAATGTATCTTAAAAGGAGACAAGATAAATCATACTCTTTACAACAAATAATATGCAAAATTATTTTGCATATAATAAAAAATGAGCAGGCACTTTAAAAAAGAGGAAAAAGGATCCATAGCAAAAAAATAAATTGGTCCATGTAAACAGACATTTAAATCATTCAATGTTTGCTAGTAGCAGATCGAAGATTTTAAATAACTGTTTTGAATAGTTGTCTTAATTGATCTTAAATAACTACACATGCACACACAGAGAAAGAATATGAGAGAGTAGAAGAAAGATAGAGAGAGCATAAATGAATGAGAGAAACAGAAACTCTAGAAAAGGAACTAAGTAAAAATTGTAAAACAGAAAAATACAAGATCTGAAATTACAAAATAAAAAACTTGATGTGTTTAACAGAATATTGAGCTCATGAAAAAAATAGAGACTTATTGATATGAGCTGACATCAGCTGGGAACATGTATACAATGTTAATCCCAAAAGAAGAATGAAAACAAAGAGCATCAGTAAAGTCATTTGAAGAAATAGTGATTGAAAATTCTCAAATTTGGTGAAAAATCATTAACTCATAATTCCAAGTTAGTCAATGAATTTGAGATAAAAAGAAAACAAGGAAACAACTGGACATCTATGTCCAATTGCTGAAAATAGAGATAAAAAAAGTTAAAAGTTGTTAAATAGAAAAAAACACAGTATATATAGTGAAAAAAATCTATGAATAATAGCTCATATTTACAAGACTCAAGTTAGAGTCATATAAAGAAGTGCCTTTTTTTTTTTTTTTTTTGGCTGGGGCTGAGTTTGAACCCGCCACCTCTGGCATATGGGGCCGGCGCCCTACTCCTTTGAGACACAGGTGCCACCCAAGAAGTGAGATTTTCAAAGTATTAAAAGAAAAAACAAAACGCCAACACAAAATTGTATTTTCTGAGAAAATACTCTTAAAAATGAGGATGAGGGATGAGGTCAAAACATTGCCAGTAAATACTTTTCCTGTCCCCCCACCCCCATTCATACAATGCCAGCAGTGGGTTTGTCATTTATGGCTTTTATAATTCTGACATGTAGTCCTTTTATGCCTAGTTTGTTGAGGGTTTTATCATGTGGTGGTGGATTTTGTCCAATGCTTTTTCTGCTTCTGCTCAGATTATCAGACAGTTTCTCTTTTTGCTTTTGTTGAAGTAATGAATGAGATTTATTGATTCATGTATGTTGAGCCATCCTTACATCCTGGGAAGAAGCTCACTTAGTTGTGGGGGATTTTTTTTTTTTCATGTGCTGATGGATTATTTTTCTGATGTTGAATTCTGTTTGCTAGTATTTCAATGGGGATTTTTGCATCTACATTCATAAGGGATATTGGTCTGTAATTTTGTGTGTTTGTTGTATTGTTTTCTGGATTTGGTGTCAAGGTGATACTGGATTCATAGAATAAGGTGAGGATGATTCCCTCCTTCCCAATATTATGAAATAATTTCTGTGACTGTGTATCACATCCTCTTTGAAGGTCTGACAGAATTTAACTATGAATCTATTTCATGCAGGCCTTTAGTTTTGGATTATTTGGGGGGAGGTTTTTTGTTTCTGATTTGATATCATTGTTTATTATTGGTCTGTTCAGGAGTTCTGTTATGTCCTGGCTTAGACCGAGAGGTTATAGGTTTCAAGAACTTGTTCATTTCCATGGCATTCTCTAGCTTATGCATGAAGAGATTTATGTAGTATTGATAGATGATAGTTTGTATTTATGTAATATCAATTGCAATGCCACCTTTTTTCATTTCTGATTGAGCTTATCTGGGTGCTTTCTCTTCTGTTATTCATTAATCTAGCAAGAAGACTGTTGATTTTGTTTGTCTTTTCAAAGAATCAGCTTTTTATTTTCTTAATCCTTTGTATTATTTTTTGATTTCTACCTCATTTAGATCCACTCTGACCTTCATTATTTTTTTCTTCTGATGGCTTTGGGTTTGGTTTATCATTCCTTTTCTAGTTCCTTGAGGTGTGGCATTAGGTTCTTAATTTGTGATCTTTCCATCTTTTTGGTGCAGATATTTAAAGCTATGAATTTTCCACTGAGGAACGCTTTTACTGTGTCCCAAAGATTTTGATAGTTTGTGTCTCCTTTGTCATTCAGCTTAAAAGAAGTTTTGATTTCCATCTTTTTTTTTCATTTTTTTTTTTTGAGACAGAATCTCACTTCAACACCCTCAGTAGAGAGCCATGGCATCACAACTCACAGCAACCTCCAACTCTTGGGCTTAGGTGATTCTCTTGCCTCAGCATCCCAAGAAGCCGCCCAAGAAGCCTGGGACTACAGGCACCCGCCATAATGCTCGGCTATTTTTTTGTTGCAGTTTGGGCAGGTCTGGGTTTGAACCCACTAGCCTCAGTATATGGAGCCAGTGCCCTACTCACTGAGCCACAGGCGCCACCCTAATTTCCATCTTAATTTGATTCTTGACCCAACAACATTCAACACCAGGTTGCTTAATTTCCATTACTTTGTGTAGGCCTGAGGTTTCTCTTGTGATTGATTTCTAGTTTTACTCTGCTGTAGTCTGAGAAGGTACACAGTATTATTTCAATTATTTTGCACTTGTTGATACTTATTTTGTTGCCTAAGATATAATCAATTTTGGTGAATATCCCATGTGCTACTGAGAAGAATGTGCATTCTGTGGTTTGTGGGTAGAATGTTCTGTAAATATCTGTTAGCTCCATTTTAGACTTTGGGTTTAATCCATTATTTCTTTGCTTATTTTCTGCTTTGATAATTTATTGACTCTGACAGTGGGTTGCTTAAGTCCCCAGCAATTATCATGATGCTATTTATGTCTTTGCATTGTTCAAATAATATTTTCTTTATGTATCTGAAATCTCCTGTGATAAGTATGATGGGGATTGCTGGAATTTGTAAATCACTTTGGGTAGAATGGTGAAAATATTTTTAGTTGAAAGCATTCTGTCCAAGAACTGGAACAAGATAAAGATGCCTACTTTCCCATTTCTATTCAACATAGTGCTGGAAGTGCTAGCCCAGGCAATAAGGAAAGAGAAGAACATTACAGAGAATATTCAAATCAGGAAAGAGCAGGTCAAACTACCACTATTCACAGATGACGTGATCTTACATCTAGAAAACTTCAAAGACTCCACCAAGAATCTCCTGGAAATGATAATAAGTTCTTTAGAATCTTAGAATATAAAATCAATGAACATAAATCAGTAGCATTTCTATATGCAAATAACAGTCGAGCTGAAAGTCAAATCAAAGACTCAATATCATTCACAATAGCTTCAAATAAAATAAAATACCTGGGAATATACTTAACCAAGGCAATGAAAGATCTTTACAAGGAGAACTACAAAACTCTGAGGAAAGAAATCACAGAGGATACAAACAAATGCAAAAACATATCATGCTACTAAATTGGTAGAATCCTCATAGATAAAATGACCATTCTACCCAAAGAGATTTACAAATTCCAGCAATCCCCATCATACTTATCAGATCTATAAAAAGTCATTCTAACATTTTGTTTGAAACCAGAAGAGTTTAAATAGTCAAAGCAATTTTGAACAAAGAAAAGATTTGCCATAGATGGCTTCTATAATTTTAAGGAATATCCCATGGATGTCAATTTTCTTAAGTGTTCTTATCAAAAGCTGACACTGAATTTCGTCAAATGCTATTTTTGCATCCATTGAGAGGATCATATAGTATTTGTTTTTATTTCTGCTTATGTGGTGAATTTTGTTTGTAGTTTTATATACACCAAACCCACCAGTCCACATCATATTAAATAGAGAAAAACTGAGAGCACCCCTACTTAGAACTGGAACTAGATGAGGATGTCCACTATTGCTCCTACTATTCAACATAGTTCTGGAAGTCCCAGCCAATGAAATCAAGCAAGACAAGAGTTTTGAGGGTATCTAAATGGAGACAGAGGCAGTTGAGATATTGCTCTGTGCTGATGACATGATCTTATATTTATAAAACCCAATGACTCAAACATGAGACTCCTGGAAGTGGTAAAAAGATACAGCAATCTCTCAGGATATAAAATCAATATACACAAATCAGTAGCCTTCATAGCTGTCAACAGTCAAGATGAGAATTAAATCAAAGATGCACTACCCTTCACAGTAGCATCAAGGAAAATGAAACTCCTTGGAGGATATTTAACAAAGTATATAAAGGATTTATACTGAGAGAACTCTGAAACATTGATAAAAGATATAGCAGAGGATGTTAACAGATGGAAAACTGAATCATGCTCATGGCTTTGAAGAATCAACATTATTAAAATGTCTATGTTACTCAAGGTAATCTATAGAACACAGAATGTAAAGGTGAAATCAACCTCATATTGCCATCTGATCTTTGACAAAGCAAACAAAAACATACACTGGGAAAAAGAATCCCTGTTCAATAAATGGTGCTGGGAGAACTGGTTAGTCACATGTAAAAGACTGAAATGGAAAATGTACCTCTCACCACGTACAAAAAATTAACTCATGATATATAAAACACTTGAATATAAGACACTAGTCTATATAAGCTCTAGAAGAAAGTGTGGGAACAACTTTTAATCTTATTGGCCTACAGGAAGAATTTATGAAGAATACCCTACTGGCAATTGCAGGAACACAAAAACAAATAACAGTACCTGATCAAGTTAAAATCAGCTAAAACAACAAAAACCAAGCAAAAGAGAACCTTCAGTATGGATAAGGATATTTGCATGCTACAGATACTACAAAAGACTAATAACCAAAATCTATAAAGAATGCAAGCAAATCAACAAAATAAGAGCAAATAACCCCATTAAAAATTGAGCAAGAGATATGAACAGAAACATTTTGCTTGTGGAACAAACCAACATCCAATAAATCCATGAAAAAATGCTTATCATTCCTAATCATCAGAGAAATACAAATATAAACCTCTTTGAGATACCACCTAACCCCACTGAGAATGGCCCACAATAACAGGCATTAGCATGGATGTGGAGAGAAGGGGACACTCATGCACTGTTGATGGGACAGCAAACTAGTATAACCTCTATGAAAAATAGCATGGTGATTCCTCAAAGAACTAAAAGGAGCCTTTCAATTTAATCTGGCAATCCCACTTCTGTGTATTTGCCAAAAGGAAAAGAATTTTATAATAAAAACATCTGAACTTGAAAGTTTATTGCAGCACAATTCATAATCACAAAGATGTGGCATCAACCCAAGCACTGATCAGTTCATTAGCAGACTAATAAACTGTTGTGTATATACACCTTGGAGTACTACTCAGTCATAAAAAGACAAGTTAATACCTTTTGAAACATTCTAGATGGGAATAGAAAACATTCTTCTCAGTGAAGTATCTCAAGAATGGAAAAACAAACACCATTCACTTCCAATAAATGGAGAAAAGGCCCACTATGGATACAAAACCATGATGGACTCCCTCTGCAGGAAGAGCTGGGAATGCTGTCTTGTATGAGACTCACCAGAACCACCAGGGAGATTTTGACTACCATTTGTAGGAAGGGCAGAATCACTGAGAAATACCTCCCTCCATGAGCCAGGTCCCCATGCCCTAAGACTGATACTGAAGCAAAACAGTTGAAATGCCCCAAAGGACAGGACAGTAGGGGTCTATTCTATGTGGGTTAAGAGCACAAAAGAAAGAGAAATTTCCTGGAGCATAGTCTCAGAGAGAAAACCTACAGCAAAGGCTGCCACAGGAATGTTAAAACAATAAAACTTCCAATGACCCAAACTGTACTGTTAATATGTATACAATAAACTATAAAAATCTGAAGACTTGGGCACACATCTTTCAGGAAAATATCAGAGGAACTCTTACATTATTTTATGAGGCCAAATTCTTACACAAAAACCTCACAAAGAATATATGTAGTGTTACCAAATATATGAAGTGTTACCAATAAATTACTAGTATATTGATTCACAAAGGACAGTACATCATAACTAGGAGTTTATTCTGATGAATTAAGCAGGTAAATGTTTGAAACTATAGAATATTAGGACATTAGAAGAGTATAAAAGAAAAATCATAAGACCATCTTAATAAAGAAAAAAAAATTTTTTAATTTAATGTTTATGGTTTTTAAGAAGCTTGAGTAAACAAAGACTGGAAGGAAACTTCCTCAATCTAATGGACTATATCCACAAACAAACCTATAGCTAACAGCACACAAATATCTAACAATCAGAAAATGCATTTCTCCTGAGCCTAAAATAGGAAGTTGCTGTTCACTTTCAATATGACTTTCCAAGATTTTTCTAGAGTTCTTGGAGTAGTGCAACTAGGCAGAAAATATGAAAAAATTTAACCCAGAAGAGTCAGGCTAACCAAGACAGTAATCTGAAGACATGAGTGATGATGACATGAGCTCTAATTGTCTAACTTACCATCTGGAGACAATTTCTAGGCCTAGGCACAGGGAATACCCACAAAGCCTTGCAAACTTCCCAACCTGAAGGGAAGGAGGTAAGAGTTCGGGGAGGCCAATGTGGCAAGAGTCTGTGAGATAGAATTCTAAGCAGATATCACTGCACAATGAGAGAACCCTGGCAATATGCAGAGGGTAACCCTGAAATATTTGTTAAAGCACTAGTCAGTAAATTCATAAGAAAACTACTTTTGGTCTGGGAAAGAACCAGCCAAAAGGATAAAAAGAAATGATGTCTGCCACTCACACTGGACTAGGAATACTTCCTGTTGCCAATAGTTGGAAGGGAAAACTCAGAATTCATAGGAGGTGACTCTCTCCTCATATACTTTATTTCAGTAGACAGGAACAACTAGTCCTAGACTAACACATACTCAGACTTGTGCAACAAATCACAAAAACTAAGACCCCCCAAAGGATCACACTTTTCCAATGACTTTAAAATATATGAATACCTAAAAATAGGAAGCACACAAAATATGTAAACTAAAAGTTATTGAATCAAAAATAGAAATACACAATTGACAATTAGATTGAGTAATTTCAACACCTATTTCTCAACAAGTGATAGCAGAAGTAGACACAAAATAAGTCCATATTTTGATGACTTGTAAGAAATAATCAAACCACTTGATCTAACTTTAATTATAGATACTACATCAAACAGCGGAATAAGCAATATTTTTAAGTGCACACAGAATATTTAATTAGATAGATCATTCTTGACCATAAAACATATTTTAGTAAATTCAAGATAATTTCAGTCATGTAGGTTTTATATATATATATATATATATATATATATATATAACCATGAAGTTAGAAATCAACAAGGGAAAGATTCCTAAAATATCTGCAAATATTTGGAAACTAGTAACACACTTCTAATAACCCATGAGTTAAATCAAAGAAGAAAACCAAAAATATTTTTGACTGAGGGAAAATGAAAGCAAACATACAGTACTTACATGAAATTTTTAATTTTTAAGCAGAACTTACATGAAATTTTTTAACTTAACATTTGTATTGGGAAGGTAGAAATATAAGAAATCATTACCTTGGCTTCCTATTTAAAAATTAGATTTAAAAGAGTAAATTGAACCCAATGAAAACAAAAGAAAGAAATTAACATAGACCAAAGCAGAAAAAGAAATCAAATACAAAACCAAAATATAGAAAATCAGAAAACCAAGAACTAAGTCTTTGATAATATCAAAGAAATTGATAAATTTTTAGAAAGACTAGACAGAAAAAAAAAAAATAGAAGAAAAAATAAGCACTATCAGGGATGAGAGATGACATCACAACAGATACTACAGATATTAAAAGTACAATACAAACAAACTAGGAAGAGCTATCTGCTGACAAATAAGATGTTGGACAAAATGTAAAAATGCATTGGAAGACACAAACTACCAAAGAAAATTCATTGAGAAATAATAAATAATATGAAATCTTGATATCTGTTAAAGAAATGATAGTGAAAAATTTCGGGCCCAGATGTTTTCATTGGTTTCATTCAAGGAAGAAATGATATCAACTGTCTGCTAACTTTTTCAGAATTTGGAAGAGAATAGAACATATCTTTAACTCAGTATTAGAGGCCAGTATTACCAATATTAATACCACACAAAAGGTATTACAGAAAGCTTCTGAACATAGACATGAAAAATAGTAACCTAAGCAATGTAGATTCAACAAATATATAAAAATGATAATACATTACAACTAAGCAGGATTTCTTCTAGGGAAGCTATAACAATTTAATAGTAGCATTCTGATCAATAAAAGGTTAATTCATTAATAATAAATTGAAAATGAGAATGTAACTATGGTCATTTTGATATAAGCCAAAAAATCATTTGACAAAATCCATCATATTTTCATGATAAAATCTCTCAACAAATTAGGAATAAAAAATACTCTCCTTACTTTATAAAATGCATTTTTAAAAACTTATGGCTAATAATTTCCATAATTGGGAAAGATTTAGTAATCAATACTCAAGATTAGAAAAAAACAGAGACTCTTTTTCTTACCACTTGTATTCTGCAGTGCACTACTGGTTTCAATTGATGCAAGAAGATAAGAAAAAATGTTAATAAATTAAAAAGAAGTAAAATTATCTTTCTTTGCTGATGTCTTGCTCACTTATGTTGAAAATCTAATGACCGCTGCAAAAAAAAAAAAAAAAAAGCTAATGGAATGAATAAATGATTTTCACAAGGTAGCAAAATAATATCTGATTTCAAGAATTTTTATAAAACTACAACCATCATGACATAATGAAATCAGCATAAAAGTAGGAAAATAGATGAAGGAAAAATAACAGAAACTCTAAAAGTAGGTCCACTATATAAGCACAACTGATTCTCTACAATGACTCCAGGATAAGCCCTTGGAGATGAATATTCTTTTCAACAAATGATGCTGTGAAAGTCAAATAGCTATAGACATTCCAAATCTTAAACCAAACTCATAAATTAACACAAAATATTTCATAGACCTAAATGTAACATCTAAAACTATAAACTTTTAGAATAAAGCATATTTGTGACCTTGGCCCTTGGTTTAAGTAACTATTTTATTATTTTTTTTTTATTATTTTTTATTTTTTTAAGACAGACTCTCACTTTATCGCCCTTGGTAGAGTGCCATGGCATCACAGCACAAAGCAACCTCCAACTCCCAGGCTTAGGCAATTCTCTTGCCTCAGCCTCCCAAGTAGCTGACACTACAAGTGCCCACCACAACGGATGGCTATTTTTTGTTGCAGTTTGGCCGGGGCCAGGTTTGAACCCACCACCCTCTGTATATGGGGCTGGCACCCTACTGACTGAGCCCCAGGTGCTGCCCACTACTTTTTTTTTTAGACACAACGCCAAAGCAGGACCTGCAAAAGAATAGACAGATAAATTGGACTTAATCAAAATAGGAAACTTCTAAAACCACTGTTAAGAGAAAGAAAGCACAGTGTATATCTTCAGAGAAAATGTTTGCAAAGCTTATATGTAATAAAGGATTGGCATTCAGAATACATAAAAAATTCTAATACTCAATATTAAACAACTAAAACCTGAAATCAATGGGTAAAAAATTTCAGCATACCTATCATTTGCCACATAATTTAGTCATTTTACAGTGGACATTAACCCAAGAGAAAATTCACTGACAAAAAAAAATATAGGTCACATAGTGTATAATTCCTTTTATATTACACGCTTGAAATGATAAGTTGTAGATACAGAGACTTGATTTGTGGTTGCCAGTGATCATGATGGTCAGGGAGAGATCACTATGAAGGAGTGCAACAGAAGAGGCCTTAGAGGAAATGAAAATGTTGCATGTCTTGACTGTAATCATGAATATGCAACCCACATGTAATAAAAGTACATAGCATTAAATGTGTGGGCGCACACCTGGGAGAAATAAAACAAGAATGCTAAAGATTAGTGGACAGTATCAATGCCAGTGTCATAGTGATATAGCACTATGGTTCCATAAGGTTTTATCATTAGAGACAACTGGATAAAGGGTAGAACTGCATGTGAAGAAAATAGTCTCTGAATATAACTTTAAATTATAATACTATAAAACAATACACTTTAAATATATGCCATTTATTTTGTTTGTTATACCTTAATAAAAGTAGGATGACTAGGCACATTTCTAAGTGAAGTATTGCAAAAGTGAAAAAGCAAACACCACATCACTGCATGTACTGAACACTAAATTGGAAGTAGGGTCAATCAGTACTTATGTGCACATATGGAAGGAAAACTCAAGAGAAATGAGGCAAGTGGAATGGGGAATAGGGGTAAGCTGACTTCACACCTAATGGGTACAAAGCACATGTTCTGGGTGAAGGGTACACTTATAACTTTGACTTAAAAGTTACAAAAGCAGGGCAGTGCCTGTGGCTCAGTGAGTGGGGCGCCAGCCCCATATACAGAGAGTGGTGGGTTACAACCTGGCCCTGGTCAAACTGCAACAAAAAAAATAGCCAGACGTTGTGTCAGGTGCCTATAGTCCCAGCTACTTGAGAGGCTGAGGCAAAAGAATTGCCTAAGCCCAAGAGCTGGAGGTTGCTGTGAGCTGTGACACCATGGCACTCTACCAGGGGCAATAAAATGAGACTCTATCTCTAAAAAAAAAAAAAAAAGTTACAAAAGCAAATTATGTAATGCAAAATTACAATATTACCCTGTAATATTGTGAAATAAAACAAATAAAAAAGCCCCCAACAGTGACAAAATGAAAAAACAAAACTAAACTAAACTAAAATGGCTGAGTATGTATTAAATATAAAATCTTCATCTCTCACCATATATAAGTTTTCTCAAATTGGAACTTAAACAAAAATGCAAAAGTTTCAACTAACAGAAAAAAATGAGTTTTATTATCTTTGAGTAGATAGGATACAAGACCCAACAACAAGAAAAATTAAGTAGGCAAATGATTGCTAGATGGCAGACAAGCAGGTGGATATAGATACATCAGTCTTCACCAAACTTGAAACTTCTTCAAATGACATTTTAATAAAAATAAAAGATAAGAAAAAAAACTAGCAAAAATATTCACAATAAATATATATGAAGTAAAACTTGTATCTAAAATATAAATGCTGTTTTAGAACTCAACGTTATTTAAAAACCAAATATTTTTAAAGATAATAAACATAATCCCAATTTAAAATGTGCAAAGATATGAAGAGAAACCTCACAGGAGAAGGTAGATGAATAGCCAAAATGTACCTAAAAACATGCTCCATCTCTTTATTTCTCAAAAAATGTGAAGTAAAGCTAAAATTTGATACCACACCACTTTTACTAGTGTGACAGACTTTAAAAGCCTGGATAACACCACGTTTTTCCAGGGCTGTGAGAGAGAGAGAGAGAGAGAGAGGAAGGAAGGGAGGAAGGGAGGAAGGGAGGGAGGGAGGGAAGGAAGGAAAGGAAAGAAAGAAAAGTCATGGTGGTTTGCTTACAACTATATGTGAGCGGTGACAAAGATCAAAGAGAGTACTTCTTGGTTGTTTTGTTGTTTATGGTGCAATTCAGGAAATTTCTTTTAGAGATAGCTTCACTTTGTATTTTCTAGACTTTTTTTTTTTTTTTGCTTGTACTGCTACTGTTCTATTTATTTACTATTTCAGTGGTAACATTCATTCATTTATCGTAGGGAAACCAAAGGATTGAGATGAGAGGTGGACCGTGTTGTCATTAACTGACCAACTGTGGGAAAACACACACAATTTTAGATTTATGAAGTTAAAGTTGCTCACTATGTGATTTTCCAGGTGTTGCTTGGAAGCTTGCTTCCAGCTTCTGCCTCCCCCACAGAGCTCACATGGTCCTGAGAGGCCATTTTACTTCTCGCTCTAACTGGAAGTTATATATAGACCAGGCCTACCCCAATCAGAAAATCTTATTTCTTGCTACAAGTTTTTTTGTTTCACTATCAGATTTATGACCATTTTTGACCAATGAACCAGGAGAAAGCTTTTAGTGAAGGCTTACAGGGAATGGAACTTTATTTGTCTGCAAAAGCTAACCAAAACAATTCTACCTCTCTCTACATGGGAAAAAGTGTAACCCTGCACAAATCACTTAAATTCTGTCAGAAAAGGGGATGGCTCACACTCAGTCTTTGTGATTATTGGGTTTCTGGGGAGCAGCGTGTGTCCTAAAATGTCAGATTTCAAGGCAGCTGTCTGAATCCTCAAGTCTTGGAGTGTTCTTCACTGAAGAATAATCAGACACCCAAAAGTAAAGCAAGCAGGAAATGAAGTTTATTGAGAAGGAGAAAGATAGGTTTACAGAGTCAGAGCAGAATATAGGCTTGCAGGCGAGATAACTTTGCCATGGACAACGCACTGGCCTCCACTTCTGTGACAAGGGAAGGCCTCGGTTCTGGCTGGTGGTTCTCTTTTATACCACCTGGTTCAGGTCTACCCCCACTGTGGTTCAGAGGTCTCCTTGGAACCAGAGTCTTACTGCACCTGTGGACTTCCCTTGAGCTTCTCTGACACACCATTGAGGGGTGTGGACCATGATGTAGAATTAAGCAGCTGACATGATAATTAGGCCACATTTAAGACTCTATTGTACCTGTTGGCAGGCCTGTGGGCCACAGAGTCTCCTATATCCTTTTCAGTTGGCAGCTAAGTTCTGATTGGCAGATTGGTAGGGTGATTCCTCCTCCCCAGGAGTGAGCCATCACTTGGGACAAGATTGGACTGGGGACCACCGAGATGGGGACTGGGTCCCCCATTGTCCTTTTTCCCTAGGAAAGCTGGATTCCTATGTACCTAACACAATCACATGATTTATTAGCACAGACTTAAAGTTATTAAAAATGACTTGAAAACTGTCATTAGCAAGTAAAAATCTACTGAAGTTGTCTTCCCTTCTATGCAAAGTTCTCATTTTTCCAAGAAGCACAACTATCAGAAGATAGGAATCCTGTCGCAGAGTCATTGAAATAGAGAGAAATAAAGTTGCCAAGATCCCAGTACTTTTCTGCTCTTTTACAAGGGAATAAACTCAAAGTTCCTTCCCCAATGACAAAGAAGATCACCACAGTAGTTGCTAAATTCACCTCAGGATCCTGAGAGAAAGCAGCTTGAGGAAGGAAGGCTGGGTGAGAAATGGAGCCAGGTCTCCATCTATCTCTAAATCAAACCAACCTGAGGCCAACCATGCCTCTGGATTTGCAGTTTTTTATTGTTTATGCCTTTTAGCGTGATCGTCACTGTGAACCATCAGCAGCAGTGAAGACAGGACGTGGAGGAGAGTGCCGGAATGCTGGTCTGGAACTGTGTGAGGGCCACTCTGTAGCTTCTAAGGGTTGCACAGCTCCAGTCCCTCAGGTGGGTTAGTAGAGCAATCAGTTTAGGAATAGAATTGTAAGAATAACTAATGAAGTCACTGCAATTCTCTGAGGGCTTTTTGCTTATATGTTTTTGTTGTTTAATAATTTAGTATGCTGATATTATTCATGTCTATAAGGGTTACCATGATGCTCAGATTTATTGCCTTTTCTGGTTGTCATTATGGTATAGTCCAATCAGAAACTATGCAAGTATATCATATTTTATATAATCTGAACAAAACACACTATTTATTATACCATACACTTTCTCCTCTACAAGCTCAGTTTTGATTAAAAGTAGCCATTGCTGGAAGTAGAAAACAGTAATACTCAGTAATTTGGTCCCTGTTGCCTGTTTGCCTTCTAGACTTCCCCAGGGTCTGTGTCTTCACCCCCACATCCCCTTTCAAATTCCTGCCCAAATTCACTGCTTCCTAAACAGGTGGTGTGCCTGCTGCTTCCTTCCTCCCTCTTTCAACTTTTTAGAAAATCACCAGAATTATTTTTTCTAATTCAAGTAATTCCTTTCCTTAAAATATTGCTTTTTATCATGTGTAATATGAAATCCAGCTTCCTAAGTGTTCCGCAGTGAGCAAGTGTGTGCAAGCCTCTCTCAAAGGCACAGAGAGCTGAGAGGTGAAAGAAAGAGGCTGAAGGATACAGTTTTTCAGAGAGAAACTGAATAATTTCACAGGAACTTAGAAGCAGAAGCTGTGTCCCAAGAGTTCTCAAGACCACATATCCCTGTACTAGGCTTACTAACTATGCCCCCAGATCCAAGGCTTAGATACTATAGGGAAATAATGGCAAGGACAACCGAAGTCTCTATGAATTTGCCAAAGTATTGGCTTAACAGTAGATAAAGTGGAAACCATAGGTATTCCTGGAACAGGGTTAATCAGAGGACAATGTGGTAGATTAGCATCCAAAAGTTGCTTTAGCTTCCACACTAAGTCTTTAAAAAAGGATTATGAGCCCATCCCAGCTTAATATGAATTGCTACCAGAATTTCTTTCTTCAGTAGGTCCTTAGTCCCGGGAATTTGAGGAATAAACTCACAGATCACAGATCAGTGGTAACACAGGATTTTATTAGAGAGAAAGGACTACAGAAGGAGTAAAAAGCGCCAGAGCTTCTGGCAGAGGGGAAAACCCAAGTGGGAAGAGTCTACAGTGGGTCCTTTGTCTGAGGTCTTTAGAATTACACTTGAACAGGACTTGGTAGATGGAAACACTTTATTAATGTTGATGAGTGTTACTGACAAATGAATTAGTGCAGTTCCTCTAGGTTGGGGCAACAGGTCAGGGTATTCCCTTCATGAAATTGCACAAGTCTAACAAGTCTAAGAAAACTGGAGTCCCCTGTGCAGCCTCAAATGAGGGAACCCTATATCAAAATGACATTCCAGCCTTAAGAAAACAATTCCGGGTGTCAAATACAAGATGCTTTC
>NW_003852610.1:1569265-1573448 GCF_000181295.1 Otolemur garnettii | reverse complement strand
ACCAATGCTGTGCTCCTGCTGCCCAGGGGGGCAGCTCCACCTTCTCTTACGACCTGCCCCAATTATCTGAGCCCTTCTCTTCCAGTGAGGAAGTAGTGGCCCTAAGGAAGTAGTGGCTGGTGAACTATAAATACCTAAAGCAATAGCAAATGATAAGTTTTCATTTTATCTAAAAGGTGAAAAATTAATAAAGACATAAAGAAAACCCCTTCAAATTTCTGTGAACAAGTTTAATAGGAAGGTTATTGATTTAGAGATTGGCAACATTGTAACAGCTGTTGTTTTGAGAGTCCACATAAAGGGTAAGTCAGTAATATTATAAATAGCCTAGGTCCAGACTCATTATAAATTTAGACTAGTGAGGGAATAATCTGGTTACAGTTTATAAAAATTTTGAATTAAAAAATACTATAGCAACAGACTTAGAATAGTCTGTTAATGAATGAGCACAAATCTGAGTAAAGAAAACATTGAGGAGAAAATCTCCCAAAGGGAAATATTTCTGTACATGTATATTTAAAAAGATACTTACTTCAACAATGAGTTACATATGAGTTCTGTTTAAGGTAATTAAAAGGCAAGTGAAATAAATAAAATATTTCAAACAAAATTCATCTAAACTAAAAATATTTGGCAACCAGTGGAAACTGATGGTCCTGTTTTAAGGGTTAAATGACTACAGAGATTTTGCTATAGGTTCAGTTAGACATTTTGGACTGAAAGGAAGAAGTGCAAAATATAATTTTAAAGTCTATACTTGAGCCAGAGTGAGGATGCCAGACAGGGGAGCCCTTCAAGGGCCCTGGAAATCTCTGCTTGGCCTTTGTTACTAACAGGATTTTAAAGGCAAAATGGAGCAAGGAGTAGGCTGGTACAAGGTTGTCTGATAGGAACTCTCTCGGTTTACAGAGATAACATTGAATAATGATTCACTTTGCATCCTTGCACTGCAGGTTCTGAGTGCTGGTGTCTAGCCTGTGGCATTGCTAGGTTAATTTTATGGCTGCTGGCGTCGGTCAGTCTAGACCCCATGTAGAAAGTGGCTTCAAGACGTAATTAGTCAACTCAAGGGTGAATGAACTGTGACCGCTGTGGCATTGCCAGGGATTAACAAGGGCTTCCTTGCCTCAGATAAAAACAGTTTCCTTCTGTTCTCACTGTTCTGTGTTGAGGGAAAGATTATTAAAATAATTTAATAAAAATGTTACCTTAGAGTCTTTCTCCTCCAAAGCTATAAACTTTATCTAATCATGGTGAAAACAGCAGACAAATCAAAATTGAGGAGCATCATACAAAATGCTTGCCCAGTACTCCTCAAAACTGTCAGGGTCATCAAATATAAGGAAAGTCTGAGAAATTGTCACAGCTTAGAGAAGACGGGAAGAAAGGAAACTGGTGTCCTTGCAGGATCTGAGGACAGAAAAGAAAAACTGGATAAAAATGAAGAAAACTTGAATAAAAATTAACTTTCATTAATAACAATACATCAATAATGATTTGTTTCTTATAATAGGTGTAAATACTAACATCAGATACTAATGATACCGGAGTTTCATCGTCAGTAATTTCTTGGTCTCTGTGATTCAGTGGTAAGACAGGATTTATTTGCAGAAAATAGAAAAGTACAAAAACATCAAAGTTCCTGGCAGAGAGAACCCAGGTGGGGGTGGGGAGGAAGCTCTCTTGCTCCCTCTCTCTGTCTCTCTTGGGCTCTTTGTCCAGGGGTATATATAGTGGTGTGGGGTCTTCTGTAGTTACATTTAGCCAGAACTCAATAGTTACATTTAGCATGCATGGGTCCTCTATACTTACATTTATTCAGAACTCAGTAGTATCAAATATATGGCTACAATTCTTTTCATTCCCAGGCCTAGGAAACTTACATAAAATTGTTCAGGCCTAGGAAACTGGGAGTTCCCTACTCAGCTGGAAGTGCAAAGGGAGGGAAAACTAAGGTGGTGGTATCTCCCTAGGGGTTGTCTGCCCCCCCACCCCCATCCCCAGCTAATGGAGCCTCCTACGGGCCCCCCGCCTACCCTCCAGCCCGCTGGTTCCTTTGCCTGCTGCCACCACACCAGCACCACCAGGGCGAGGCAGCAGGTTCTCCAGCTCAGCCGAGGACCTGTCCTCATATCACTAAGGAGTATCACTAGGGTACCACCTATCCTGTATCACTAAGAAGTAAGAAAACTGGGTGTGGGAAATGTGAGGCCTCTCTGTGCCCTCTTTATAGTGTTTGTGTCAATCTAAAACTTCTCAAAAGTAAAAATTTATTTGTAGAAGTTTTTCCTGTTAGGATTATAAGCTAGCTAATCGTTAAAGATTATACACACATACGAAAGGTGGACATAAAGTTTGTGTACAATTTAAATTTAAACCTCACTTCAGACCACACAAAAACTATTTTAACTGTTTATATGGTTAAATGTAAAACCAAACAATCATAATCTATCAACTTTTCTACCTAAACAATGAAAAATTTAGAATAGATAAATATTTATCAAGGCATAAGAAAGAGTATTTTTAATTCCTAAAATAAATTAATTACAAAGGAAAAGAGATCCTTATCAGTTTACAAAATTCAAATCATTATTAATTTTTTTAAATGTCTATTTTACTAGATTTAAAGAAATGAAAATTATTAAAACAATAAGTTACTTTTTCAAGGGAATAAAATTATGAGAGCTAGAAGTAAAAGAATAAATTATTATAGACTCTTTTTTGTGCTTGTTTTTCCAACACTTTTTGCATTATGGTGTATTATCTATAAAAGCAAGGGTAATATCTATTTTGTATATTGGTAGAGTTTTGCATATAGCAAGTAAGACTTCAATTGGTAATAATTAGAACACAACAATTGATGAATAGCTCAGGGACGTAATGCCTGAGCTAAATTAATACATTCTAGTCAGTGCCCTCCAAGCCTCAAAGAAACCATCTAAAGATTCTCATCAATTCAACAGTCCTTTACAAGCACCCTTCTTCTTTCCTGTTAAAGAACAGGTAAGCTTTTAAGAGGTATCACCTGTTGTAGAGAATATCAAATGAAGAGAATGGATTGGTTGGAATGGCCAAGTAGTTTTTGTGAGGTCACAGGAAATAAAGCTGATATGCACGTTGGGGTTTTTTACCTTAATTTGGACTGGTTGAGTGTATTTGCTCTTCCCATTGGTATCCCTCGGTATTTTGCTGTCCCTTAGTAGCCCACACTTCTGGGTTAATTTCTGTGTCTAATAAGGGAAGGCATAGTGTAGGTTCTTGTCCCATGTTCATATAAAGGGTTGTTCTCACTTCAGTTAGTACGTCCATTTCCAAAACGGGAGCAGGACTTTCAGGCATGAGTAGGAAAGTGTGAAAGACTAGTCACCCCAATTGGTGCTTAATGGCTGAGAGGAGAATTTGGTAAGTGTCTTTCATGATCAGATCAAGTTACAGATCTAGGGGATAGAAGACCAGAGTTAGAGAGACGTATACAAAAGGTTGCTCCAGTGTCCAGAAGAAATTCTGTCTCCTGGCTTTCCACTATGAGGAAGACCCAGGGCCCTTGAGGGGTGATGACACAAGCTGGAGCCATGAGAAACTGCCCTAGGCACCTTTAGTCCAGTTTGGGAGCTTGTGGGGTCACTGTCCCAGGAGGCTTCCACCTCTGAGGACAGGCTACCCTCCAGCAGTCACCCTTGCATTCTGGACAGGGGTCTGGTGGCTTGCCAAGTGGGTGGTGCTGCTAGGGGACAATCTCTCTTGAAGTGGCTGGTGTGAACACATTGGAAGCACATGTTCTTAGCTCCTCTGACTTCCCTCTGCCCCTAAATGGTGCTCATTTATCAGAGTGCCATTAATAGAGCTATCATTCTTTTTTTTTTTTTTAATCCCTTCTCTCTCTTTTCTCCTCTTTCTCCTGATCTCAACTATGAAAGATCTTTGTGGCCATTTTAAGAAGATTCTTCAGGTTATGATGCAGGCCTAGAGCCAATTTCTGGAGTTTTCTTAGAATGTCTGGGGCCACCTGAATGATAAATTTATTGTTTAAAGTAATTTGGCCCTGTAAGGAGTCAGATGTCAACTGAGTGTTTTGCCTCCCTAAGCTTATCAAGAAAACCTGAGGAACTTTCATTTTGCTCTTGGTAAATAGTAGACAACTTAGAATAATTCATGGGCTTTTTCTTAGATCAATGTAAACCTT
>NW_003852610.1:1535042-1568778 GCF_000181295.1 Otolemur garnettii | reverse complement strand
TTGATCTTGTAGGAATATTACATCTCTCCAAGAGAGGTTAAAGCTTTGTCCTAACCCTTGGAGAACATCTTTGTTCCTATCTGGGTCATCAGAAAATTTTCCTAAATTAACCTTAATTTGTTTTAAATTTACCAGAGAAAATGGAATGAATACTTGCTCATTTCTCCTCTCACCACCTGTGGTTTCAACCAAGGGACACAAAGAAGGATATAGTTGCTTTCTGGAGGTCACAACAGGACCAGAAGAAACTCTTGAAACAGATTTTTCTTGGGCTTTTCTAAAGGCATTGAGGAAGCTGCAGAAGAAGTAGATGGCAGGTTGTAACTAGGTGGTGACAGCGTCTGTCTCAGGAATCCCTGGCCACTTGGGGACCTTATTATAGCTAGGAGAGCTGGATCTATCTGACAGGATTCACACAGTTGGGGGTTGTCTCTGAGAAAAAAGAAAGCTTGCAATAGGTAATTCAGACCATTTCCCCTCTTGTTTACCATAACTTAGAGTACTCTCCAGTGGTTATTGTTCCCCATTACAGAGTGAATACTAAGACCTGGCCTTGGTGCAAAAGAAAACCATAGATTCCTTCTTCTGTGTCTGGGGATCAACCATGTCCTAATATAGCCCAACAGGGTGTTCTGGAAGCACAGATCAAAAAATCAGGTATCCGGGAGCCATAGTGGTCCCACCTGATGAAAGTTCTCTTAGCAAGAGAACATGTTACCTGGGTGTTCTCTTAAAGAACGTTACACCATATGTGGGAAAGAACAAACGTCCAGCATCTTAATCAATCCCACCTTCTGTGCTCCTGCATCATCAAAGTGTCCTCTGACCAACCCAGGAAGCCTTCCAGACAAACAAAATGAAGCGTCCTTCTAAAGCTTGAGAAAAAATCCCTGAGGAGAGTGGCCTCCCCAGCCTCCTCTGCACTTGTCTGGATTTAGCCACAATTACCAGTGTAGCGCTTTGTCCCCGTGGCCTCTCCTGTGCTTACTACTTGCCAGCAGCACAACCAGAGAAATCAGGCATCAGGGAGCCTGTTCCCACTGACACAAGTTCTGCCCCTTTCTGAACCTGCCATTGAGTATGCCTCTCAATCAAAGTGGGGCTGAGCCCCACCCTGGAGAAAATAGCTGCTTGGTGCTGCTGGTGATATTTTTTACAAGCTTTTCATAAACTCTCAGTAACAAAGGAAAATAGGTTTCTATCATGAGCAGGTCTTAAACACTATGTTTTCCACCCTCCTTTCTTTCCCCAAAAGCTAGGGAGGCAATGATAATTAAACTCAATAATACATCAGGATTGAGAGCCACTTTAAAATTTTTGCATTAGAATTAGTTATAACTAGTCTTAGAGAAACCTGGAATGACTTTGAACCTTTCCATTTACACTAATAGATCAGAAAAAAAATCAAATACCCAGGGTCATTTTCCTTGACTTTCTTCATTTTTAAGTTTTCTTCCTTTCCTTTTTTCTTTTAAGGAAGAGATTGAACTGTAGCCTAGAATTTAGGGCCATTCTTGCTTTGGGGGGTGCCCCAGGCTTCCCTTTGTAGGCTCCTGGTCACCCAGAGAAGCCATGTATGGGAGTCATTTTGTTCTTAGTCTTTAATTGTTAACATAGTTCAGCTTTTTTCTCAAACATGCAAAAATTTAATTTAATTTTGCAATGAAAGGTAATAAGAAGGACCTTACAACATACCTACACTATCTGAAGCACACTGACAACATTTGAAAAATACCAAAAAGAGCCAGCACCAACTTAACTAAACATATAAAGTAATCTTTTACCAACATTCAAATAAAGCACAGACACTGCAAGGAAAAAGAGAAAGCTGCAGAAGTCTGTAGACAGAAGTAGAAGAGATTTGGGACCATGGAAGATAAGAGCAGATAGTAAATGAGTTGGGAGAGCACTTTTTCAGAAGGCCCTCCAGTGCCCTGGGGTCAGAACCATTGCTAGAGACCCTAGGACCTCCAGGGGCTACTTCTGTTTGCTCAGCTCTCAACCAGAGAAAAGAAGTGAATACAGAAGGGGTTCAGAAGTTTTCTAACATTCCCTTCAGTTCCTTTTTTTTCTTTTTTTTGGAGCCAAGGGAAATTAGAAAGTTCATTCCCCAACAGCCTCTTGCCCATGACCTGGAGGTAAGCAGCCACACCATGAGCTTTTAGGGACTGCTGGACATTGAATTATTGGTCTCCATTATTATCATTATAGAGAATAAAAGGATAAAGTTAAGCGGTCCCATTGCTCACCACAGATCTTCAATCCTGGACAACACCCCCCAAATACGGAATTTCTCTCTAAAATAGGTCCTTGGTTTCAGGGATTTGAGGAATAAACCCATGGACCATAGATCAGTCATAAGATAGGATTTTATTAGAAAGGAATAAAGAAGGACTGAAAAGCACCAGCACTTCTAGCAAAGGGAAAGACCCAATGAGGAGTCTATGTGGGCTCTTTATCTAAGGGTATTACATCTTGTGAATTACACTTGGCCAGGACTTGGCAAATAGAAACACATTTTCAATATTAATGAGTGTCAACAACAAAGGAATGAATGTAGTTCCTGTAGCTCAGGGCAAAAGGTCAGGGCATCCACTTCATGAAATTGCCCAGGCCTAGGAAAACTGGGGTCCCCTGTCCAGCCTTGAATGAAGGAACCCTGTGTCAGTACTACTGAGAGCAAGAATAAGCAGAGGCAGGAAATGAGAAAACTAATAGAAAATAAACCTGTTAGAGCAATTTCCCCTGTCTTGAACTAGAGTTACATTTCTTTTCAAACAGCTTATCTTTAGAGAAAATAAAATTCACTCTAGATTCGATGTGCAAAATAAAAAAAAATAGATTTGGCTTTTACAGAGTGGCTACTACTTTTGTGGGTAAAATAAGCTTCCAGTTGATTTCCACATTTGACCCAGGGTAGCAGAGAAAACTCTTTATCTTACACTGATGGTACAGGATGTTAAGTGCACGCTGGCCAGACAAAATTATGGATTTAGTATCTTTCCCAAAAGTGCATAGTAGTCAGTCAATTTATGTCTATCTCCCCAAACAAGATAAGATATTTATTTGCCCTTGACAGGACTTAAACCTCAGATGCCCATCTTTCATGTAGTTAATCTAATCCTTTATCCCTATATGCACCTTCTGTTAAAATTAAAGGGGTTACCTAATCATTATGAAGATTAAAAGCCTAATTTTTTTTTAGCTGTACACTCCTCAAACTATCTTCAAATCCTCATCTATTATTTTATGTAACTACAGAAATTATTTCACAGTGGTTAAAAGCAAAGTTCCAGAATCAGACACAACCATATTCAAATATTTGCTCTGCAACATGAAAATTCAAGCCAGGTTAGCTTCAAGTCTCTTAACCTCTCTGTACTTTTGTGTACTCATTATAAAATGGAATAATGATAAGATCACTACTAATTTGATGGAATATTAAATAAAAAATACAACTGACAGTCTGAAACAAGTAATGTGTTATCCAGTGCAAATGCACTCATTTCTCCTTGCCTTGTAGTCATCACAGAAATGTATAATACATCGGGCATTTTTTTTGCACTCTAAGGAATCAGGGTCAGTTGTATTTATAATGGGATTGAATGATTCTTGGACTGTTATAAGCTGCCAAAATGGCATCAGAATATTCTCTTAGAAATAAAAAATATATCTGGAATATATGACACATCATTATCTATTCTCCCATACTATGTGTTCGTACAAACCAGTTGTCAAGAGAACCTTAGTATGAATTAATTTGATCATGACTTTTTCTTTTTTAACCTGACAAACATAGTAATGTGTTAGAAGTGGAATGTGGCAAATTGTGACAAAAGGATATTAATAATGGAGTTAGAAATCAGAGGAAAGAAAGCATACATCCACTCTAGAGATTCTCATCTGGAAGTCCAACAGGACCCCTGGGGTATGAGAGCACAGCCAGAAGCATCTCTCCACAAGTGCAAATATCTGTATCATACCTCTACAGGTTAAAAAGATGAAAACTTGGCATTTGCTTTTTTGATCCATGTTTATTCTAATGAAAATAACTTCATTGAATGGCAATTTACATTGTTTGAGGAATTTTCAAAAGTCAGAAAACACTTTTCATGCTGTGGAAGCTGCTCACAACGCTGGTGCAGGGGCAGGAGGGCTCCTGGGCAGCAGGGCCTTTCCAACCCATCTTGCTGAGCTACAGCACCGCGCGGCAGCAGGAGTACCATCACGCCTGGCGTGATGAGGGATGCCAAGACGCCCGGTTTGCACATCCAGGGCAAAGATGTCTAGGATTTGGGACAATTGTTTCAGCCCATCAAGTTCCACTAGGCTTTCCTCAAAATAAGGTACAGACTGTGTCAGTATTTCTACCCCGGCCTCTGTGAAGACCGCTGTAAAGTGGCCTGGCCGTCTGCGTCACATGGGAGATTTTGCACAGTTCTTGTGAGCACAGTCTGCGCTTGAAAACTGGACAGCTGGTCAGTCCATGTATGGAAATTTACTTATAAAATATTATACCTATGAAATATTTTTCCTTTGAGGGACAAAAGGGGGCCTCAAGTCAATACTTTTTTTTTTACTTTATCAGGTAAATTTGTTATTTTGAAACTATGCGATGAATGAGAGGTCATTTTGTAAATATCCAGAGATGGGACCCAAGTGATGATTTGATTTAATAAACGTGTTTAGTAAAAGTAGTTAGCGTGACAGTAAATGTGCTCCTGCTCTTCCGTCTGCCTCTTAGGGGTAAATGAGCCACTTGCACTTAAGTACTGTCTTCTAACCTAACTGTCCTCATGGTCAGGAAACAATCAGAAACAGCCCAATAAGTCCAGAGCAGGCTGCACCTGCTGCCCTTCTCTGCGGAGCCTCGTCCTCCTAGTTCTCTTGTTTACAATGCTGTAGAGGCCATTTAGCTCAACAGCATACCTTGGTCAAAGGAACAAAAACATCTGAGATGCTAAAGATGAACAAACAGAGCCTCATTTCCTAGAAAGAATTAGGCCACTCCGCCTCAGATAATACTGCATTCAACCACTTTCACAATTAGAGTAAATGTGACTTTTTAATGACTTTATGAAAAGAAAGGAAAATTTCAGAACCTTCCGAATTTATTATACCAAGGGGAAATGTGACGATCTGGGAATGGAGGTGCATAACGGGGCTGTTTTCAAGTGGTGCAGTGCCTGTGCTTCCTGACCTTGGTGCAAGATGTTGTACACCAACCAGGCTCCCTGCTCTTTATTCAAAACTAGACTAAACCATGTTTGCAGCAGACAACTTTACGCTACTTCTTTTCAATGGAATAGTAAGCAACCCTGTAGAATGTAATCAGTAATAGCCAATCGAATCTTTGTGTCAGTCTTGTATTAAAAATGCTGTAATCTTGTTCAGTACCCAATTTCAGCTACACGAAGGGGCCGTATTTTTTCACACACCAAGGGCATTGATCACCTTTCTTTGGTGGTCACATTTTCCTCAACAGCTACCCTCACATTTAGCACTGGAATGAACTCTTTTAATTACTAGTCTGTAATTATAGAAAGCGGGGATTTTCTGTCTCCTAGGAATTATGTACACTGGAAATAAAAAAAAAAAATTATGATAGAAACTCTCTTTTAAAAGGACATTTTTCAGAATTGGACTAGAGAACATGTATTTGGAGCCTCTGGAAGGAGATTCTTGATTTACACAGAGCATCTCTGGGCATGTTATTTGAAATACTTATGACATACCTTGTCAATAACAAACAAAAAGGGCAAGTTAGAGTTTGAAAATTGCTATGAATGAGTAGGGAAGAATTTATCAACCTAAGTAATTTAGTAAGTTAATAACACTTTCATTCTTGTCTCTAATCTACCTTTCATTCTGATAACAAAAGCGTTTTGCCACTAATTGATAAGATTTTCTCGGACATATATTCTCATATGTTATATTTTATATTTTTAAATTTTTTCTGAGATATAATTTCTTTTATTATTCTGTATACATATCTCAGTAGGTTTTAAATGACAGAATACATTTTTAAGAAATTCCTTACCAAAAAACACAAGTATAGTCTAGGTGAGAAGGGGGTCCACGGGGCAGCAGAAAGGATGCAGGTGATTGGTGGGATCTCACCTAATGTGCACAGTGTGAGGGTGTTCAGCAGCTCCCTGAATGAAGGGCTCAACTACAACTTGAACTTTACATGAAAAATGAAAACAATGCAACATAAACATTTGTGCCTTCACATCAATTGAAATAAAAAAATTGCCCACCCCAAATTAAGGCATCAATTGCAACATCTTACCTAGACACTAGTCATTTAGTGTATGTGCTGCAGTGGGCACTGAGCACCACTAATTTTCACATAGTTTGAGTGAGAGAGGTGCAGAGGAGGTAGGTTTTTCTACTGTATTTGTTCCCACCATGTTGCGGGATGGTGCTTATACTTACCTAAACTGATACATGTGTCTACACTGTCCGGGTGCACTTCTTCCATGTTCCACCTTCCATTCAGGCAAGGATATGTATTTTGCTCGGGTGGGATGTGGTGGACAGGAGACGGAGAATTCTGGGCTTACACAGAGCATCTCTGGGCATGTTATTTGAAATACTTATGACATATATTGTCAAGACTTAGACTGTGGTCAGTTATAGGTCTAGTCTTTAGGGTACAATATTCACCTTCTACTTGTTAATAGGGTATTTGCTCCCACTCCCTAATTATAATCCATCCTAATGCTTCTTCAAAGATGTGTCTCTTGCTCATATACTTGGCCATGCTTGTTATTTCCTTTTTTTTTTTTTTTTTTGATAATTTCAAACTTCAGTTAAGGTAGTTTATATATATATATATATGACAATAGCTTATAAAGATTCATAATTATGTCCACATTATCAATAGAATTTAACTGCCTTGTGGGTAAATATTTAGATTTAATCCCACCTCAAATGATAGACATATAAATTTCTTCCTGTGGGGCAGACTCAGAATTCTATCTGTGCTTCCTTAGATTAGGAAAAAAAAAAAGTCATACGAATCATCCAAAAGGACTCATATGCAGAATAGTAATAAACTTCCACAAATTAATAAGAAGAACAGGAAATATAATTATAAAAATGGGCAAAGGGCTTAAGTAGGTACTTCAAAAACAGCACATCGAAAAGGTCATTTCATACAAATATACAGAGCCATAATGATTTCCTACTACTGGCCCATAAGAAAGGCTAAAAGTAGAACTTTGCTTGGGAAAATAACTTAGGAAAAAATAATAGTTACTATCTAGTGAAAACACTCAACAAGTTTATACAAATATACATATATATAACAAAAATATGCACAAAATAATTATTGCTGCATTATTTGTAAAGATCAAGGTAGGAAATAACCCAAATGCTGACTAAAAGCACAATTTCTACAAACACGTGGAACTCAGTAAGTGGAGCTACTCTGAGAAAAGAGAACACGACCGTTTTAAGCACCTAAGTGGAAAGTACTCAAAGACAGGATACTGGGTGACAGAAGGCAGACAGAAAATAACATGTTGTGTAATTCCTTTTGTGTAACTTTCAAAATAAGCAAAAATAATAACTACTGCTAGAAGTCATGGAGATGTTTATCTTTCAGAAAAAAACAGGTTTCTGATTAGCAGGGACACAGGTTGGGATTCTAGGCAGCTGGAATGGTCTGTCTGGTTGCACAGGTGTATTCACTTGGTGATAATTTATTTACTAAGCAGGACATTTATGTTTTGTGCACTTTTCCATGTCATGTTATAATGGAATTTAAAATATTTAATAAAGCAAATAATAAAGTTTATTTTACACTGTGCATGTTCATTTTCTTGAAAATTGATTTGATCACACACAAGCCTTCTTACGTGGAATGTCTACAGTGACAGAGATTTAGAACATATTTCAAATAAAATTAAAGTGATGATCAAAATGTAATTGAACTAATACTTCAGAAATTTCCATGTATCAAAAAGGGAACAACCATCCATGTGCAAAATGACGTTTCTTAAGGTTTCCCTGCACTGCTTCCATTGCTGTGTCCCACTGGGACAGATCCACTTCCCTAACCTGGCTGACCATGCCACATATATTTTCTTCTTCCCAAATGTGTACTTATTTCTAAGCGTTTTACAAAACTTATGAGGAAATATAGTTCAATTTGAGGAGGAAGCTCATTGACCTCCCTGCCTAAATATCACTTCTTAGTAAAATCACAGTAATTGACAGTGGGAAGCCATGGAGAGGCCTGACATTTAAACTCAGGATCTGCACATTCACTTGGGTACACCAACGACTACTCAAGTGCACACCTAGCTGCTCATCTAAGAATGAACGTGCCATGGTCCCGTTCCTGCTGCTCTAACAAAGTATCTGACACTATGTAATTTGTAAACAACAGAAATTTGTTTCTCACAGCTCTGGAAGCTGGGAAGTCCAGGATCAAGGCATTGGTTCTGTGTCTGCTGAGGCTGCTCCTCAGAGATGGTGCCAGTGGGCCCTCACATAGCAGAAGGGATGAGAGACCACATGTGCAAACCCTGTGTGCCCACATGGCAGAAGAGAAGAGCCAACACAACTCAGGGAGCCTTTTATGAGGCTTAATGCCATAGGCAGCTTTGCCCACATGACTTAGCACCCCCAAAACACCACCCCTCATTACAATCAATCTGATACTCAGCCTCAACATGTGCATTTGGGGGGACACATTCAGACCACAGCAAAATGAGCAGCATGAATAGGGATTTTGCTTAGCATCCTGTGAGAATTTTATTTATTAGGCTAAATAAACTTTTCAAGAAGTTGGGAGAATAGGATTGAGTTCACATTTAAGATTTTAGGGAGCAGATGCTGTACTTTACATATTATAATACATAAGAAATAAAATAGATATTTAAAAATAAAAAAGTCTCCATGGCCTTCAACAGACCTCATTTATTTTTCTATTCCTATGACCTCTTTCTAATCAGAGCATTTACATGGGGAGTGCTTTATCAAAGGTGATTTTTGAAAATAAATCAGTTGGAGAACTAGTGTGACACCATCTAAAAATGGAATACACTTGAGGATTTCATAGATGATCTAGTTTTTTGTGTTATTCAAATTCTGTTGAATCTTATAGATAATCCCCCTTTTAAATATTTTCTGAAGTGAAACTTGGAGAAAAAAGCAAGAAGATAATTCATGAATCTTCATCTATTTTTCAGAGTTGATATTAGACAAATGGTCCACAGGGAAGATAGGAGATTTCTCTTTTACTTAAAACTTGTGTCCAGTTATAGACTTCCAGTGCAGAAGGCCATCACCTTGTAGGTTTCACTTTCTTTCCCATTTTTTATGCCTGTCTGGTGCTATGACCAACTGCAGGCAACACTGCAATTACCATTTAGTCAGGACTCGACTTAGGCAGCCTGCCCAAGTCTGCAGGTGGGCAGGTACATACTTTCAGGACAATGCACACAGGAGGTGCTGGGTTGCCCTGACAGCAGAATAGGGTCCAGCTCATTTTTCCAGGAGGGTTGGAAGGGTCAAAAGCATAAAAATTCAAACAGACAGACAAAAAGACCACAGAATCTATCAGAAAATCCCCATAGGATCATCTTAGAGTGGATAGCAACAGCCTCTCACTTCTATGTAGGGCTGAGGCCCTTAGCCACACAATCTCATGGCTGGGAATCCTGCTGGGTCTTGCTCACAGTAACTGATAATGTTTTGCTGTTTGCCTGCAGTAAAGTAACACTTTGTGCCCACATCTCTCAATTATATCATACAACATTAATTAAAATTCTGAATTCAGCCAAGAGCCAATTTTATTATACAAGACTTCCAATATACATCATTTTTACATATATTAGTGAGGTGATCCAGCTGATACAGCAGATACACGTACATAATATTAATAATACTTTTACATATAATACACATATGCTTTGATGCTCACTTTGATAAAAAGTTGTACATAGTATTACAAATATGTATTTGATGCTACAAAATTTTGGATTTTGTCAAAGACAGAGTCCTGGAATATTAAACACTAAATTTAATATTTAATGTTAATATTAAATTTAGAGTTATATGCATTACTCATCGTGGGTAAAACTTTATAATATATTGCCCCTATGACATTTTTCTTTAGCAAAATAAGAAAAGGTAGAGAACATCGTTGACCATTTACTGAACAATATTCTAAACTGCCTGCAAGGGAACTTGAAAAACAAGGAGATCTAACTAAGTATGACAACGATGGTCCAAGTAACTAACAGAAAATAAAATAAGCAGTCTTGTTTTTAGTCATGTTTCTTCAGGGGAGTAGAGCAGGAGAGAGTCTGCATTTGCACTGCACCCTGGGCCTGCTGGAGAATCCCTGATCCCTGCAAGGCAAGGTCAAAGGGTGGGCCTGCACTGCGGGAGTGAGCATGCCCATCTCAAGTATCTGAGGAATAGTGCAAATTGATGTTTTCATAAGAAAGGATATCACCAAGTCTTCCTGTCACAGTATCCCACACATTTCATCCTCCAAAACTCAGAAAATACATTTTCCCTATTAGCTACACACTTGACCACTGCTGTCTCTGAGCCACCCTATCTCCTGGGCTACATGCTTCACTCATTCTATGAAGGTGAAAACTCTAAACCAAGAAAGAGAGGTAGTGAAAACAACAACAGCACCCCAAACAAAAACAAATTTGTTCTAATTTATAAAACCTTACTTCAAATTTGTCAAAGATGATCTCTTTATTATATCCTGTAGATTCCCATCCCCTCTCACCCAAAGTCTATATACCAGATCAGACAATGAAGTTGGCAAACTCATCCTAGAAAAAGTGCTTCCTACCTCAGTCCTGAATATCACTCTGGGCACCTTTGAAGTACTCCCCTTGGCCATCTGTTGACAACAGTGATATTCAGCAATGAGGCATGTGGCTCTTTTTCTAGGATGAGTTTGTAAACTTCATTGTTAGACCACGTATGGCACAGCTCCGATGACCATTCCAAAAAAAGAGTTCTAAAATTGCTTTGAAGGGTGGACTAGACTCTGGGATTAGTACATAGCTTCCTAAAGGGAGTACTAAAAAGCAACCATAGTGATATCTATTAATACGGTATGTAGCACCTTGTCTAGAATGAGCTGATGAACTTAATTGTCCAATATTGTATACTATAAATAGTATGGTAATCATAGTAAAATGTTATGGCATGTTTTAGAGAAGATAATAGCATTAAAAATTAATAGTAAGTGCCAATAAATGGTTTCTGCAGAGAAAAATATCTGACCACATTTACTGTGTGCACATTATTTTGCACCATTTTCTCTCCATAGACTCCTTTCTATGCATTCTATGAGCAGCTGGAGTCATCATGCTCTACTAGTTTTGTTCAAATACACTTACACTTCTAAAGTTATTCCTTATAAAACTATCTGGAAACAGCATGTTATAAATGCGCCATAGAAAATATGTTTCTGTGGTGATAAAAAGGCATGTTCTGTGGTACAGATAGGTTAAAATAAATAATTTCTGCAAACAAGAAAACAATGTCACTTTTTTCCTATAAAATTTATTAAAAATTACCTAAATAGAACTACTGTATGACTCAGCAATCCAACCATGTACTATTTAGCCAAAAGAATATCAAAGTATACAACAAGTATATCAAAAAATACAAAGGATACTCAAAGAATATCAAAACATACCAAAAGTATATAAAAGAGATAACTCCATCCCCATGTTTATTGCAGCACTGTACAATAGTAAAGACAGGGTATGAAGCTAAGTGTCCATTATCAGATGATTGGATAAAGAAAGGGTGATATATATAGATAATGGTATACACTTTGGCTACAAAAAAAAAAAAAAAAAAAAAAAAGAAATCCTATTAGTTGCAGCAACAGGCATGAAATTGGACATCAATTACGTTACATGAGATAGGCCAAGCACAGAAAGACAAATATTGCATGCTGTCACTCATGTGTGGGAGCTAAAAAAGTGGAGGTGGATACCAGAAGCTAGGAATGGTGTGGGTGAGTATGGAGAAAGGTTGTTCAATGAGTACAAATGTGTGGTTAGATAGAAGGACTAAGGTGAAAGTTGAAAGCAAAGTAGGGTGACTACAGATGACAATGTATTATATGTTTCAAAGTAGCCAGACAAGAGGACATGAAATGTTCCTAACAGAAACGACAATTACTCAAGATGATAGACATCCCAAATACCCAGACTCGATCATTACATAACCTGTGCATGTAACAAAATATCACAGGTACCCATAAATACATACAAATTCTACTTAAATAAAAAGGTAAAATTAAATAAGGGAAAAATCACTTTATTTCCTTAATTTAATCTAAAAATTAAGTTATCAATTGAGTCTATTAGCTCATTAAATTGCTTTATTAGGGATTTTGTAGTCTCTTAATAAAGAGTTTGCCTTTGTTAATTGCTATAGGATACAGGATTTTTTAAAATATTGATAAACTTGCAACAGTAATGTATTTTTTTTGTAAATCTTGACCTCCCTTTCAAAACCACTATAATCATAAATTTTTGCCAAGCCTGTATTTCAAGCTAAGTTGTATCTAATAAAGCCTAAATCCTCATATGTACCCAAATGCTGCCATAGCTTACCTGTAACTTCTCATATAGTCATTGTTAAAATATTCTGTGATGTCTTTAAGATTAGACAAAGATACTTATTCAAGAGATACCTCCTGACTTAACAACTATAAATGCTTCCCCATTCTTACAGAGCTTTCAAATGCTACTCTTTCAATCATGCTTAAATCATTTTAGGATTGCATTTATATTTTTAATAAAAATTTGTTTAACATTTTACTCAATAACACATGAGTTTATTTTTTCTAGAAAATGATGTGGAAATCGTTGTAAATTACTTTTTTAAAAAAGTAAAATATTAGTTTAAATATTAGTGATCTTCACTGAAAAATACACTGAGTTTCAGAGCTTGGAAAACTTGAGAAGAATCTTGATGCAAATAATTAGAATTTAAATTTTCTTTGACTTAACAGAAAATACAGAAAATCATACAAGAGATCTAGAGGACAGAAGAATATATATATATATATTTGAAGTTCTTGTAAAAGAGGGAAAAGAATGAATGCAGCAAAAACATAATTAAATAATTGAAGACAAGGCTCACAGCCGTTAATTCCAGCACTTCAAGAGGCCTAGATGGGAGGATCACTTAAGATCAGAAGTTACAGAGAAACCCAGGCAAAATAGCAAAGGATCTTCAGACTTTTCAAGCAACTTCCAAGCCAGAAGAGCACAGTCATCCATCTTCAAAATCCTTAAACAAAACAATTTTCAGCCCAGAATTCTGTACTTACTAAACTAAGCTGCAAAATTAATGGAGAAATCAAATCTTTTTCAGATATACAAGCACCAAGGAAGTTCACCACAACAAGACCAGCAGTACAGGAAATAATTACACTTATTCTCAAAACTGAGCAGCACCTTGGACTACCACAAAAGTAAACACCGAGAAGGTAAAGGCCAAAACTTAGCTTCCACAATGGTGCAAAGCATAACACAACAGACTTTCTCATAATAAGATGAATAAAATTCTGCTATACTTATTAATACTCTCAATAAATGTCAATGGATTTATTCCACACTGAAGAGGCACAGATTGGCTGAATAGATTAAAAAAAAAAAAAACACACAAGCCATTCATATACTGTCTTCAGGAGACACACCTAGATCTGAAAGACAAATCAAGACTCAGGGTTAAGGGATGGAAACAGTATTTCAAGCAAATGAAAATCAGAAGAAAGGAGGGGTTGCAATCTTATTCTCAGATACAAGAGCATTCAAAGTAACTAAAGTTAAGAAAGACAAAGATGGACATTTCACACTGGTCAAAAGAACAATACAACAAGAAGACATCTCAATTTTAAATATTTATGCACCTAACTTAAATGCTCCTAGATTTATGAAACAGACTTTGATTGGTCTGACAAATATGATATCTCATAACACCATAATATCTTGGAACTTTAACACCCCTCTGACAGAATTGGACATATCCACTAAACAGAAACTAGACAAAGATACAAAGGACTTAAACATGATCCTAGAACAAACAAAACATATGCAGAACACACCATCCCAAAGCAAAAGAACATACTTTTTTCTCATCAGCCCATGGCACATACTCCAAAATAGATCATATCCTAGGATACAAATCAAAACTCAGCAAATTAATGAAATAGAAATTATACTTTGTCTCTTCTCAGACCACAACACTATAAAGGTAGAACTGAAACTCCAACAAAAACATTCATCCCCACACAAAGGCAGGGAAATTAAACAACCTTACACTGAAAGATAGTTGGGTTAAGGAAGAGATAAAAGAGGAAACCATTAATTACCTAAAACATAACAACAATGATGATACAAAATATCAAGACCTATGGGATACAACAAAAGCAGTCCTGAGAAGAAAATTTATTGCACTAGATGCCTACATTCAAAAAACAGAAATTGAGCACATCAACATACTCACAAACCATCTTATAGAATTGGAAAAAGAACAACCTAACCCTAAACCCAGTAGAGAATAGAAATAACCAAAATTAAATCAGAGATTAATGAAATTGAAAACAAAAGAATCATTCAGAAAATTAACAAAACAAAAAGTTAATTTTTTTGAAAAATAAATAAACTTTAGCCAGACTAACTAGAAACAGAAATGTAAAGTCTCTAGTAACCTCAATCAGAATGATAAAGAGAAAATAACAACAGATGCTACAAAGATACAAAAGTTATCTCTGAATACTACAGGAAACTCTACAACCAGAAATTTGATAATGTTGAGGAAATGAATCAATACTTGGAATCATACCCTCTCCCTAGATTTAATCAAGAAGAAATAGATCTTCTGAACAGACCAATTTCAATCACTGAGATCAAAGTAACAATAAAAAAATCCCTCAACAAAAATGCCCTAGTCCAGATGGCTTCACACCAGAATTATATCAAGCCTTCAATGAAGAGCTTAAACTCATTGTATAGAAACTATACCAAAAAAATTGAGAAGTAAAGAATCTTCCCCAACATGTTCTATGAAGCAAACATCACCTTGATGTCAAAAGCAGAAAAAGACTCAACTACAAAGGAGAACTTCAGACCAATTTCACTAATGAACATAGATGCAAAAATTCTTAATAAAATCCTGGCCAAGAGATTACAGCTTCTCAATTAAAAAGTCATATATCATGATCAAGTAGGTTTCATCCCAGGGATGCAAGGCTAATTTAACATAGGCAAGTCCATAAACATAATATACCATATCAATAGAAGCAAAAACAAAGATCATATGACCCTCTCAATAGATACAGAAAAAGTATTTGATAAAATTCAACATCCTTTTCTAATTAGAACTCTGAAGAATATAAGCATAGGTGGAACATTTCTTAAACTCACTGAAGCCATCTTCAACAAACCCATACGTAATATTATACTGAATGGAGTAAAACTGAAAGCTTTTCCATTCAGAACTGGAACAAGACAAGCTTGTCCTCTATCACCACTACTAATCAACATAGTGCTGGAAGTTCTAGCCAATACATCAGGCAAGAGAAGGTAATAAAGGGCATCAAATGGGTGCAGAGGAAGTCAAACTTTTCCTCTTTGTCAATGATATGATGGAGAATCTTAAACACTCCACCACAAGACTCCTGGAAGTGATCAAAAAATACAGTAATATCTCAGGATATACAATCAATGTCCACAAATCAGTAGCCTTTGTATATGCCAATAACAGTCAAGATAAAAAGCTAATCAAGGACATAGTTTCCTTCACAGTAACTTCAAAGAAAATGAAATGCCTGGCATATGCCTAACAAAAAACTCTATAAAGAATATTAGGAGATGCTAAGAAAAGAAATAGCTGAAGATATTAACAAATGGAAAAACATACCATGCTTATTGTTAAAATCAACATTGTTAAATTGTCTACACTTCCCAAAGAAATTTACAGATTCAATGCAATCCCCATGAAAATACCAACATCATTTCTTCAAGATTTGGAAAAAATAATTCTTTGTTTTGTACAGAACCAGAAAAAAACCCATATAGCTAAGGCAATACTTAATAATAAAAACAAAGCTGGGAGCATTAGCCTACCAGAATTTAAGCTGTACTACAATTTCATAGTGATCAAGACAGCACTGTTTTGGAGCACTGTGTTTGGTATTGACAAAAAAATAGAGACATCAGTATCTGGAACCACATTGAAAGCCATGAAATGAAACTAACATCTTAGAGCCACTTAATATTTCATAAACCAAACAGTAATATACACTGGGGAAAAGAATCCCTATTCAACAAATGGTGCTGGGAAAAGTGGATAACCACATGTAAAAGACTGAAACTAGACCCACACTTCTCTACACTCACAAAAATTGATTCAAGATGGATTAAAGTATCTAAATCTAAGGCATGAATCAATAAAAATTCTCAAAGAAAGTGTGGGGAAAACATTTGAAGGTATCAGCCTGGGGAAAGACATTGAAGAAGACTTTGAAGAAGACTTCTGTGGCAATTACACAACAACAAAAATAAACAAATGTGACTCAATTAAACTAAAAACTTCTGTACAGCTAAGGAGACAACAACCAAAGCAAATAGACAACCACCAGAATGGGAAAAGATATTTTCATATTATGAATCAGACAAAAGCTTGATAAGTAGGATCTATAGAGTACTCAAATTAAACAACACAAGAAAAACCAACAATCCCTTATATCACTAGGCAAGAGAGATTAACAGAACCTTCACTAAAGAAGACACATAAATGGGTAACATATGAAAAAATGCTCCTTGTCCCTAATTATTAGAGAAATGAAAATCAAAACCACCCTGAGATATCACCTAACCTCAATGAGAATGGCCCACATCACAAAGACTCAAAGCTGCAGATGCTAGCATGGATATGGAGGGAAGGGAACACTTTTACATTGCTGTGGTACTGCAAACTGATACAACTTTTTGGAAGGAAGTATGGAAAATAATCAAAGAACTCAAACTAGACTTCCCATTTGATCCTGTAATCCCATTACTGGGAATCTACCCTCAAGAAAAAAAATTTTAGCATAAAGACATTTGCACCAAACTATGTATTGCTGCTCAATTTACAATTACCAAATTGTGGAAATGACCTAAATGCCCATCAATCCATGAATGGATTAATAATCCATGAATGGAATGGTATACCATGGAATATTATTCAGCCATAAAAAAGATGGTGACTTTACATCTTTTGTATTAACTTGGATAGAGTTGAAACACATTCTTCTTAGGAAAGCATCACAGGAATGAAGAAGGAAGAATCCAATGTACTCAATTCTAACATGACAACAACTGAGGGTAATATATGGCAGGGGGTTGGGGAATGGAGGAGAGAGGAGAAGAGGGAAGAGAATTAGGGGGGGGTCTCAGTGTGTGACACATCTTTTGGGGGCAGGACACAATTATAAGAGAGACATTACCTAATAAATGCAAGCTGTGTAATCTGGTATTTATTGCCCTCAATGAATCCCCAACAATAAAAAAAAAATGAAAAATTAGGCTAACTACTGATTTCTCAAAAATAATAATGTAAGACAATAGAAAATGAAAGTACATTTCAATGTACTGGAAAAAATAGGTCAAACTAAAATTTAAAACAAAATAAATCTGTAACAATGAAGGTGAAATGAAGACATTGTCATATAAATGAAAACTTACAGAATTGGTTACTCCATAAGAAGATAAATTTTCTTAAATTTTGAAGACAATCATAAAGATTTGTTATAAATTGCAGTATCACGCTTATGAATTGGAAAATTCAGTGTGCTAATTTTAGTCCAATGGTACCAACAGAATCCATGCAATCCTCATCCTAATAGTTTCTACACTAATTTTTTATTAAATTTGATAATATACTTTAAATCTACAAAGTTATAAAAATAATCTAAGAAAAGCAAAAACATATGTACATATATTAGTTTCCTATTATTGCTGTAACAGATTAATATATATAATGAATTAAAACATCATCAATTTATTAACTTATAGTTCTAGAAATTTGAATCCCTAAAATCATAATGTCACTAGGGGTGTGTCCAGGGAGCCACAAGAGAAAGCTCCAGAGAGAATTCATTCCTCTGCCTTTTCCAGCTCCCTCAGGCTGTGCACAGTTCCTGGCTAACATCTCCACATCATTCCAACATCTCATGCCTTGGTCACAGATTGCTCTCTCCCCTGATCTTCCTGCCTCCCTCTTGTAAGGCTGCCTGTGATTACATTGTGCCAACCCAGATAATCCAGATAGTCTCTTTATATGCTTAATTCAATCTCATCCCAGAAAATCCTATTTTAACACATAAAATAACATACTTACAAGTTATGGGAAAGAGGACTGCAACATGTTTGGCAGAGACCATTGTTCTACCCACTCTAATGCCACTTAGAGGAAAAAGAAATTGGGAAGGTTGCTTTATAGCTTTCTACATACTAACAGTTTATTATAAAACTGTGGAATTCTATACAGTGTGGTATTGGTGTGAGAAATTAAAAATAAAAAATAGTGATACAGGGTAGAATCACACATATTTGAACATTTAAAATTTTAAATTCTGAAAAGACAGCTGTATAGAATAGTATGGCAAGAAAAAAGTCTAGTATCAATAAGATACCTTTATGGAAAGAAATGAAATGAGCCCAAACTCACAGCATATAAAGAATCAAGTATTAGTGGAGTGAAGATGTAATTTTTTAATTAAAAAATAATAAATTTATTAGACTATAAGACAGTAAAAGATCTTCATGATCTTAGATGAGAATAGCTTTTCTTAAGTTAGACATAAGTAACATTAATAATAAAGGAAAATGTTGATGAATTGATAGTAAGAATTTAAAAATTTCTCAAACTGTTTAGTAAACAAGGGAATGCCAATTAAATCTATGATTAGGTATAGTGCTAGCTTCATAAAAACAGACATTTAACTGTCACAGAAGCCAAAAGAGTGTCCAGACTAGGTAGGTTTGGTCTCTTGCTACATTAAGAGGCAATTACTGAGACAAGAATTGCCAAGGAGGAATAAATTCTAACATGAAAGACATTTTTCAGGAGAAGGGAGGATCTCAGTCCATCTCCCCCAACAGCTGAGGACAGGGTGTTTCTGGTGGGCTGTGAAGCAGGTCAGGCTGCATGAGGTGCTCTGACTGGAGTCAGCTGCTGTGATGGGTGGCAGGTCCTGTGGATGGGCTAGTTAAGTTTGGTTTTTAGGCTTGACTGGCAAAGTTTGAAGGAACAAACTACAACTTTGAGATCGGGTAGTTTTGCAATGCTGATTGCATAACAAGGATAGGAAAGGCTATCCAGTAACTAGAAAACACTTAAACAACTAGTTGAAATATACATCAGTGGCCTCTGTGGAAAACATACATGGTAGATTACCCAATAACCCCTCTCCTAATTACAAATCCAAACAATACATATGTAAATTCATTGGCAAGCATGGATATTCCTATCAGTATCTTTCATGACAGCTGGACCTGAAAACAACCCACATCTCTATCAACTGTACAATGTTTAAGTTAATTTCAGTAAAATTACATAATTAAATATTATACAGCAATGAAAATGCATGGACTGCAGTTATACATGCAATGTGGGAGAGAAGCCTCAAACAAAGAAAGCATGTTATATATTTCCATTCACATAAAGTTTAAAACCAGTAGACTAGAGGTTTATTAAATTATTCCAATAAATACTTTAAGGGATGAAAAACATGCTGTAGCTGTGTACAGGTGGCTCTCTGGGAGGCTGAGGTGGGTGGATTGCTTGAGCTCAAGAGTTGGACACCAGTCTCAGCAAGAGCTAGATCCCATCCCTAAAAATAGCCAGGTTGTAGTGGGTGCCTGTATTTCCAGCTTCTTGGGAGACCGAGGCAAGAGGATGCCTGTGATACCAGAAAAGTGGCACCCCAGCCAGCTCAGCCGAGTGGGGCTTGGGGACCTGCCACCTCTGTCTTTGTGGCAGCAGCCGGCAGAGGAACTGGCAGGTGGGAGCAAGCAGATGGGAGCTTCCCTCCCCCGCCAAAGGCTCCAGTAGAGCGGCGCTAGAGGACCTGCCAGCTCTGCCTTGCACAGAAACCAGCAGGCTGGAGCAAAAGGGGAAGCTTCCCTCCCCCAATAGAGGCTCCAGTAGCCAAAAGAACGGAACAGTGTAGGGGAAAGACACTGGCGCCATGCTGTCTCCTCACGGGGACTTCTGGCAATTCCTCCAGTGCATCCCTGATTGGTCCATTTTCAAAACTTACTCATGATTAGTCTATTTTCAAGACCCAAAAGCTCACTGGACAATTGCCCCTATATAAGCCAGCGATCCTGAGCATAGACCTGGGCAGATCTCAGGAGAAGAGCAAAGAGGTTTGGCTCTGTAACACTTGTATCCTGCTCTATGAGATTTGTTCCTTTGTAAGAGCTGTAAACACTTGCAAGGAGGTTTTCTCTTTTATAAGAGCTGTAACACTCGTATTATAAAACCTATCTTACTGCTAATCCTCCTCTACAAGGAGGTTTGGCTTGTTATAAGAGCTGTAACACTTATACCTGTTGAATAAAACCTATCCTGTGGTCCGTCACTTCATTCTTCGAACCACTGAGACCAAGAGCCTGAAAATTCAGTATCAAAATCCGGTATTACCTGGAGCCCAAGAGTCTGAGTTTGCTGTGAGGTATGTTTCCCAGGCACTTTACCAAGGGTGACAAAGTGAGACTGTTTCAAAAAAAAAAAAAATGTGTCCATGACTGGGACAGTAATTTCCTGAGTGTTGTCACTTCCAGTTTCTTGCTCTAATGCTATCTTCATAGGGTTGATTATTCATTAAGCAGTACTGTTTTCTTTTGTGCTTTTTCTTTTTAAGGGTTAGATATTTTAGTAAAAAAGATTATGAATTTTAGAATAGAATATCATAATTGCTTTTCATTTATATTTTGAAACAGAAGATTATAATTTTTTACAATTAATTAAATTTAGAGAGAACTCCACAGCCCTGGTATTCATACCAGCCAAATCTGTTTCCATTATACCCAATATATACAAATAAACTATTTCAGATGAAACATAACCTTGCCATAGCAGAAATATCAACATTTACATCTCATTTGGGAAATGTTATCATAGGCAAACACAATATTTTTCATAATTATATTGTTTCACAGGTAATGAGAAAGAGAATGATACTTTGTGTATAGCAATTAAGCCAGCAATTTCTAGCACTAAAGCAAGAATCAATCTATCATGCTGGGATTTGTGCCAGTTGTGATATACAATGAAAGGACGTATTGTGATAGGGGCTTTTCTAAAAATAATCAGATTCACTGACTTTTATTAAAGTATGTATTCATAACAGCAATATATCATTTATTGTTATGTAAATGTGGCTCCAGTAAGGAAAAATTCTAACTTTACTCAGTAACTTCTTGGCAAACAAGGTAGGAATTAGATTAAATAAAACAGTGGCATAGGTAAAGGTATTTCTTTCCTGCTAAAAATGTCAGGGAAAAGGAAAATGAAAACAAGATCTGCTCACCATGTTTCAGAAAAGAAAACCTGGCTGGAGGGCAGAATAGTGTCAAATACCAAAATGTGGATATTAAGAAAAATTAGATCACTTGGTGCCTGTGGCTCAAGTGGCTATGGTGCCAGCCACATGCACCCAAGGTAGCGAGTTCGAATCCAGCCCAGGCCCTCCAAACAACAATGACAGCTGCAACCAAAAAATAGCCGGGCGTTGTGGCCGGTGCCTGTGGTCCCGGCTACTCCAGAGGCTGAGGCAGGAGACTCGCTTGAGCCCAGGAGTTGGAGGTTGCTGTGAGCTGTGATGCCATAGCACTCTACCCAGGGGGACAGCTTGAGGCTAAAATAAAATGAAAAGAAAGAAAAATTAGATGACTAAAAAGCTAGTGTAAGTTTTGAGTGACATGGAGTTTGGATGAGGGAACTTGTTTTACAAAAAGTGACAATCTGAGGAGTCCAAGGCACACTTTTCAGCTCGGTTTTGAGAGGTAAAGTTCAGCCCCACCCTCCTATTGTGGGTCTGAATAAGCGTCAGAACCTCTTTGAGAGAGCCCAGGCTGCGGGGTTCATGGCGCCTTCATGTTCTAGCCGCAGGCCAGCTGTTCACTCTGAGCATGCAAGACTTTGTATGTGCCTAAATGTGAGGGCTGCTTCATAAGGACCTCTGGGCCTCTTGTCTTGCAAGCTCACTCCTTTTTGCTGCGCTACTACTGGAGTTCCATCTTCCCCCACTCCTGACTCCTCCTCTGGCACTGGGGTTGGGGTTTGTGTGTAGATTCCCGGGTCTATGCCCTGGTCAAGAGCAAATGAGCCTCCGGGCGTTGTTAGTGCAGTTCTGGCATCCTCTTGCCTACAGACAAAGTAGTCATCTTGTTGTCCAGCACTCCTCTGACAGTGGGAAAAGTTAAAGCCAGCAAGATTAGAACCAGAAACCTAAGTTTTTAAAGAGCACGAAGTTGAAACCGAAGTGTATATTCATTATTTTAGCCCTAGGTATGCTGTGGCAACAAGCATTGAAATTCTCACACCATCTATATTTGTTGCTTGCTTATTTTGCTTTGCTCTGATCAAAGTAAAATAACTAAATTATTGTATTGCATTTATGCACAGTTATACAGAAAGCCATAACATGAAGTGCATAGTGTTTGCTTGTAATGTTAGTTATGTCTATATGTTGTTAGTACCTGAACACCATCACAGACCCAATCAAAACTTGGAAATAAATTTGTCCTTTGAATGTTAGATATCAAAATTAAAAAAAAAACAGTAATATGGGATCTGATAATTAAATTCGCAAACTCATTCTAGAAAAACTGTTACATACCACATTGCTTAATATTACTAAGACCACCTCCAAAGTCTTTGAAGTCTCCACCTTGGGAAGCTTTGCACCCATGCCAGGCTCTAATCCACCCTTCCAAGCAAGTTTGGAACTCTTTTTCTGAAATGACCATCATAGCTGTCATCATATTGCCATGGATATCTTGAATGACATCAAAATGTCTTTCCTTTCAATATTTTCATTATATTTTCAGATAGAGAAAAAAGTTATTGGGGGCCAGATCAAGTGAGTAGAGAGATTGTTCCAATACAGTTGTTTACTGGCCAAAAAGTTCCCTCACAGACAGTGCTGTGTGAGTTGGTGCATTGTTGTGATGTAAGAGCAATGAGGTGATGGCCACGATTTTCAGTTAATATTTTCCTGTTTATCAATGCTACTTGGTCTGCTATGCTTCTCACAGTCAGCTGATGATTTTGACAACCCGTTCCATAATGATGGAGTCAGTTCTGCTCATTACTGGCCACCCTGACCTTTCTTCATTAGTGACATTTTCTCTCTCCTCAAAAAATGTTTAATTCATTTGTACATTGCCATTATCTTCATAGCATTATCCTCAATCTTAGACTAAAATGTTACTGATTTCACTTTCACTCTTGCCATGTTTAACAAAAAATTTACAAATGTTTGCTCCTTGCTGTAATTCAAGCTTCCACATTCTCATGAGGGCACACAAAAACACACATGAACAATAGTTAACACCACTCAGCAAGACACTGCCACATGTGGTCATGAACATAGCTATGAGATACAGTTATACCAGGTGTAAAGCCTAGCAGAGTTGTGCTGCCAACACGAAGGCATGGTGGCAAGATTGCAAACTTGTCAGACCTCATATGTTAAAAATATGGAATAAATTTCTCAGCTGATAAATTTGACTGCATTCTGAATGAAATTACTGACATTCCCAAAGGAAGAACAAGTTAATCTGCATATTGATTTCAGTAAAAAAACAAAAAGAAGGAAAGGAAAAAAAATATATATATATATAATTATAAAGGCAAACATGACTTGGCCACACATTTTTCAGGACCAGGGCAAACCCTGGTAAATAGCTTTTTACTATTTTAGCTATATGGAAGAAACCGTCCTCCAGCACTGATGTTCCAGGCTCTTAATTCAGTAACATAACATGATTCACTCTTTACAAAAAACTATTTTATTCTAGTTTGTTTTCACAAACAAACTTACCATCATGATTTAGCTTCCCACACTGGTCTGTGTAGCCGACAGTTCTTGTGGTTTCGTCCAGATCCTCATGGGTTCCTTTTAACTACTCTGAACATCCTCAAAGGCTTGATATGTTTTTGCTTCCAGCAGCCAGTATCTACAAATTGTTCTTTTTATAAGACTGACCAGGGTCTCCTGGAGCCCTTATGACTGCATGCATGAAGAACAACATTGCCTGGGAAGTTTGTCCCTTTGTAATGAGCCAAATCTAGAGAATGACAGGTGTAGAAGCCTGGAGGTCCTCCCTATGTTGGTTGGGGTGGGACAATTCCCAGATTTAACTTATATTCCAAGTTCTCTGGGAAGTCCTAGCTGGCTGTCAGGAGTATCCCCACTTCCTGTCCCACATCCTCCTATCATGAGACATTTCTTTGGGGACAATTTCTTAATAATCACTTGCATGCAAATTTTTATTTCTGGATCTACTGAGAAAGTCAAGCTAACACACTCTGCTTTTCAAATAAAAAAGTGGACTGTTTAAATCATTCTGAGAATTTTCTTTCATGCTGTAGTAAAAGACATCAATAAATAGACATTGCTTTGCTGTATCAGATTCACAAATTAGATTAACATAATCCCAGATCAAAATATTTTTTGATAATATCTATCTGTGAGCCTCCATACTAAGTAAAGGCGAGACTCTGGGCAATGATGTATTCACTAAAGTAATGACTTCTTACTAGTTTGGGGGGTAAATTGTCTGATCATCCAAAGGTCACTCTAACACTTTTGAATTCAGCATAATCCTTTTTTGTTCTTTGAGTTTCTGCATTACTTTTCTGGTTTATATATCCTATTTTCAAGCTTCTTATGACTAAATTGCTGCACGTGTAGGCATACAAAAATTAATGTAAACTATCCGCTCAATAGGGGCTATTATTCTCACATTACAGGTTAAATTACAACAGTAATTTGTATGTTATCAAAGTAAATCCCATTTCTGTAACTCACCATAAACAACATCATCATCATCATCATCATCATTTAAATTGTCTCATCATAACTGATGAAATAATACAGGAAATAGTAAGTGGAAAAAATAGAATATAACTTAGGTTTAATCTTATATTAATAAAATATTCTTCTTGATTTTTTCTGGGAAGTACCCAATTCTGATATTCCTAATTTTGGCCTAACACCCAAGATGCAATTCCATCTGTTACATGGTCCGCATCTCCCAAGGTGTAGCTCAGTAATTTATACTAAACAATTTTGTAACATTTCACTAAATTAGCAGCCTACAATACTCAAAAGAATATTTTAAAATCTGCCAATCCTCCCTGGTCATATATGTATTTATGAACAGCTTCTTATTTTCTGCTGGCCACTGCTGATTATCCCAGCAGATGTGTCTAACAGAGGATTAACTTATTTATTCATTCAGTACAGACTGATTGCATATCCATTACGGGCAGACGTTGCACAATGGGATTACAAAAAATGAAAAATAAGAAAAGAACATACAGATCTTGTCCTCAAATATCTCAGAATTTTGTGAAGAATACAGAAATATAAAACCAAAATGCAATAAGAGGAATGTCAGGACAGAGCCAGGGAAAGAAACAATTTTCATTCTGTTTGATATTTTAACTTTATGTCACCCTGCAAGTCTGTTTAGGGAGCTATTAGCAATCGTCCTTCATTGTTCCCATTTTGACAGAACATTCTTATCACCTTGTCACATTTTTCATGCTCCCAGATGTCCTGCTTAACTTTATTGTCCTGGTTTTTAAGGACCTCATATTGTCCCTGAAGGACTTCTAAATATTCTACATTTGGCTTCAGGCAGATTGAAACTAAAACAATAAACAGCAATATGAAGGCAATAAGATGCATTAATATGCAGATGCTACCAATAACTTGCACCTTTGTAAAAAAAAAAAAAAGTCTATAATCCCATCAACTCTGTCTTCAAAAAAAATTTGAGATAGTTTGCAAAGAAATGTTTGCATTATCCTTATACTTGTTTGTATATTGAAGAAACATGAGGGGTCAAGTTCACATATGTTCCATACTTTAATATCCCTACACAGTTTTAATACTATTTTAATAATAATAATGTCTAAAGCATTAGTAGAGAATGAGAAATGATCTCTCTTCTTATTTCAGAAATCAAGTTTATTAACAATCATTAGTAACAAATATTCTAGTCCAGTGATCTGTCCAAATATGCACATTAGTTAATGTAACAAAAAATATTAGATGTGTTTCAAGGTTTTGCAGACTGTATTAAATTGCTATATTCAGTTACTCCATAATGTATGATGGGGGAGAGGGAAGATTCTACTCAGCCGATGTTAACTCCAGGTTATCATAGAAGTTGTAAATTCAGTAATAATAAAAATAATAATAAAGAATTCACAGGGGTTAGTATTATTGAAATTCTTTGGTGTCAGGACTGATTGCTTAGCATATAATTGATTGTTTCTTTTAACTCCATTTAAACCACTTTAGTCTTTGTAACCAACTTAAGTTGCTGCATAGTTTGGTACTTGAAAGAAGAATAAAAACCTATGAAAAATTTTTACACAGGTCATAGGACCACAATCAGATACATTTTGTGTAATAAAGAGTAAAATAAAATCCTAGCTTCCATGGATAGAGTTAGAAAGGGCTTTGACTGAGTCCTGGTCTGGCCTCCACAGTGACCCTAACATAAGTAAAATTCCTCAGAAGTAGCAAAGGTAAACTTTACTGAATTTTTGTAAGGCTATAAAAAAAAAAATTGCTCCATTTTTCCAAGTATGCTAATTGTAATCAGAATACATCTTTCATTATCTTAGGTAATGTGTAATAGTAAACTGTACCAATCATTGTTCATTATAATTTCAAGGTCAGAACATTTTGCATGCATTTGCCACAAGCGTTACATCAATCTGTTATAATTTAGTCCTAAAAGCTATTATACCATAGTACCTGAAGTGCATGAATATTTTAATGGATTTCTCCTATGTCAACACATGTCAGAATTAATAAATGAGAAGAAACCTCAGAATTCAGTGAGATTAAGTACCACTGAGAATGCAGAAATTTGCTTAACATAGTGAGAAGGAGGGCTGTGCAAAAGGGAAGAAATAGTGGTGGGAGACAAGCAGAATAGGAAAGAAGATAAATATTTGTTGATTGCCTAATATTTGGCAGTATTTTATTTAACCAAAGACTAAAATATAATAATATATTGATTATGTATCTTTATGTTATTATGTGAGGCTATATTAATTTTTTCAGCTTACGAAATTTAAGATGTCATCTCCTTACATTTATATTTTTGAGTGTCACTATGTATCTATGTATCTATGTTTCTGGGTACTGACTGCTAATGTTATTAGCCTTACTCAGCAAATCATCCCTAAATACTTTTAATAACAGACAAAAAATGAGAAGTTTTAGCACTACTTAGTCTAGTAAACTAGAGCATAAAAATGGATTGTTCTGGAGTGATTTCTGAAAGACAGAAGATTCAGAAGTTCTAGGTCCTCACTCACTTATAGAAAGACAGAATAGAAAGCAACACGCAGACCAAAATAACTTTACAATTTCAGAAACCAGTTAAGAAATTTTAGCAACCAAGTGAAAGGCTAATGAAGAAATATCCACAATAAAAAATCGTAAATTTGGCAACACTTTTGCTGCCCTGCCTCACTTCCTACTTGGGCAGCATGACACAGCACATCTTTGGGGATCAAAGGAGCAGGGTAGAACTTGCAAAATTTAGGCCTAATGGCTGCCAGGGGCTGGTCCCTGTGTCATCTGACTGGGAAAGCTGATGGGAATGGAGGCATAATGAAGATGTCAGGTTGGAGGCTGCTGAAAACAAAGGTGATTTTCCTGGTGAAGGTAGCTGTTGGGGACTGCAGACCGGCAGCAAGAGATCAGAGAAGAGGAACACAATAAAAAGATTAAGGGTCCAAGAAGAATTAGCGTGAGACTCTCAGGGAAATAAAGACATTTAAAAACAACTTTAAAGGCCAGAGTGGTGGCTTACAACTGTAATCCCAGCACTCTGAGAGGCTGAGGCCATCAGATTACCTGTACTCAGGAGTTGGAGACCAGCCCAAGCAAGAGTAAGACCTTATCTCTACTAAAAATAGGAAAACTGAGGCAAGAGGATCTCTTGAGCTCAAGAGTTTGAAGTTGCTGTGAGCTGTGATGACACTATGGCACTCCACCCAGGACAACAGAGTGAGATTCTATCTCTGTTTCAAAAAAAAAAGCTACTTTGTAAATAAATGAACTATAATACTATAATAAAAGTATCCTCACATATCCAGTAAAAAGTCATCCCTGGAAAAGTTTGGGGAAAACTCTGACCATTTATAAATAAAATGAGGATATCAATAGAAAACTTTGACCAATATATAAATAAAATGAGAATATCAACAGATATTGAAATTATAAAGATTAACCAAACAGAAATTCTAAAGTTGAAATAATACAATAACATAATTGTAAAATTCACCATAGGAAGGTGATAACAAAATTAAACAGGCAAAAGAAGAAAATCAGTACATTTAAAGATAGGTCATTTGAAAATGGAGTCAAAGAAGCAAGAATAATGAAGTAAATAAAGCCACGTGGACCAATTTGTATATCATGGAGTCTAAGTAAAATAAACCCAAGGAAACCCCCACTGAGACATGTTTTAACCAAAATGTCAAATGTCAAGAAGGAGAAAGCAGCAAGAGAGAAATGATCAGCCTTATACATGGGTACCTCTGCAAAATTATCAATGATCTTCAAAGCAGAAACCTTGTGAGCCAGAGACAGGGGAACTATACATTTAAAATAATATGTATTTAAAGTTAAAAAATAAAATATGTTCAACAGAAAATGCTACATCTTCTAAAATTATTCTTCAAAAATGAAAAAGACATTTCCAGGTAAATGAAAATTGAGGAAGCTTGTTGCCACTAGACTTGCTCTCCAATAAATTCTAAAGGAAATCCTTCAAATTGCAAAGAAAGTATACAGCGAATGACTTGAAGCAGTTCAACAATACAAAGTTCCCAGTATAACTACATGGACAAAAATATCTTTTGTTATTTTAGTTTGGGTTTTTAATTCCACTTCCAATTCCTTGATAGGACTTAAAAGACAAAAACATAACAATCATTATAAATCTGTGTTGATAGATATAAAATGTATAGAAGTGAAATCTGTGACATTGATAAGAAAAAGGCAAGGTGACTTGTAAAAATATAGATTCTTAGACCCAATTGAAATTAAATTTGTATCAGATTAAAATAGTATGCTATTATCTGTGCAGAAGCTTTTTAGCTTCATCAGGTCCCAGTAATATATTTTTGGTGTTGATTCCATTGCCAGGGGGGTCTTCCTCATAAAATATTTAACCAGTCCAATATCTTCAAGCATTTTCCCTGCACTCTCTTCTAGGACTTCCACAGTTTCATGCCTTAAATTTAAATCTTTTATCCAGTGAGAATCAATTTTTGTCAGTGGTGAGAGTTGTGGGTCCAATTTAACTAAAGCAAGAAGACAGCCTTCAAAAAGGGAGATTTTTGCATGTTATAATTCTGATAAAGATCTGATAACTAGAATTGGCAGAGCACTCTAATCAATAAAATAAGAACAAACAACCCCATTTCTTTGTGGGCAAGAGACATGAACAGAAACTTCTCTGAAGATGACAGGTGCATGGCCTACAAACACATGAAAAAATGTTTATTGTTTTTAATCATCAGAGAAATGCAAATCAAAACCTTTGAGATATCACCACTTTGAGATATCACCTAACCCCAGTAAAATTAGCCCATGTCACAAAATCCCCAAACTGCAGATGCTGGTGTGGATGTGAAGAGAAGGCAAAACTTCTACATTGCTAGTGGAATTGCAAACTAATATACCCTTTTTGAAAAGAAGTATGGAGAATCTTTAAGGAATTAAAAGTTGACCTTCCATTTGATCCTACAATTCTTACTAGGTATTTACCCAGAAGAACAAAAATCATTTTACTACAAAGACATTTGCACCAGAATGTTTATTGCAGTTCAATTCATTATCCTGGAAGTAGTCCAAATGCTCAATCCATGAATGGATTAACAAACTGTGGTATATGTATACCATGGAATACTATGCAGCCATAAAAAGATGGAGACCTCATATTTTTTATGTTTACATGGATGTAGCTGGAACATATCATTCTTAGTAAACTATCTCAAGAATGGGGGGAAAAGTATCCAATTTACTCAATACTATTATGAAACCAATATATAAACATGTACACATTCATACTAATTTGAAACACAAATATAGACTAGCAAGAGGAAGGAGAGAGGAAAGAGAGAAGAGGGTGAAGGAAAGAGGGAGGGTATTTGGTAGGATCTCACCTAATATGCACAATGCAAGGGTACACTTCAAAATAACTAAGAGTAAATTATAAATCTCTTACCACAAAAAATAAGCAAGTGGGGGTGATGGTTATGTTAATTAGTTTTATGTAAGCATTCCACATCGTATATCAAATCATCACATTGTACCCCATAAATGTATACCATTATGATTTAATAAAAAAAACTTAACATAAAAAAATAGTATGCTAAAACTTTATGATATTTTATATATTTCCCATAGTAACAAAAAAGAAATGTATATAGAATATAATCCAAAGAAATCAAGAAGGGAATCAAAATTTATTGCTACAAAAAAAATTACCTAAACACAAAAACAGTCAATAAGGGAGAAAATGAAAGATAAGAATGCTTAAAGACAATTAACAGAAGGATAAGAATGTTTTCTTCCCTTCCAATAAATACAGTTCATGTAAAACAATTAAATTCCTCAATCAAAAGCATATATTTGCAGAATGAACTAAAAGACAGGATTCAATTGCACACTGTTTGTAATTGACTCATTTTAGATCCAAAGATTCACATAAGCTAAAAATGAAAGGATGGAAGTGATAGTCTATGTAAATGATCAGTAAAAGAGAGTAGGGGCGGCAATACTAATACCAGGAAAAGTAGACTTCGTGTCAAAAACTGTTACAGGAGACAAAGAAGAGAATTATATGATGATAAAAGGGTCAAGTCACTAAGATAACATAAAAATTATATGGGCACAAACATCAGAGCTCCTAAATACAGGAAGCAAACATTAGCAGAATTAAAGGGAGAAATAAACAACTCTGTAACATTAGTAGGAAGCTTTAATACCTCACTTTCAATGATTGAAAGAATAGATTTTGCAGGCTGCCAGGAATGAGTGCCAACTGACCTACCTGGGCAAACCTATCAGGGTGACCGCGGACTTTTCTAATGAAACTTTTCAAGCTGGAATACAATGCTATCTTTAACCCACTTAAACAGAACAATTTCCAGCCCAGAATGCTATATCCCACTAAGCTAAGCTTTAAAATTGATGAGAAATGAAATATTTTATTGATATGCGAACACTGAGGAAATTTGCCACAACAAGACCAGCTTTACAGGAAATACTTCAACCTGTCCTACACACTGACCATCACAATGGACCTTTAGCAAACTAAACACTCAGAAATTAAAGGACAGAACGTAGTTTCCATGATGATGCAAAAGACAAAACTAAGCGATACTTTCACAAAATAAGCTGAATAGAACATTACCACACTTATCCATTATCTCAATTAATGTCAATGGCTTGAATTCCCCACTAAAGAGGCACAGATTGGTTGATAGGATTAAAAAACACAAGCCATCTATTTGCTGTCTGCAGGAAACACACCTTACATTGAAAGACAAATTAAAACTCAGAGTTAAGAGTTGGAAGTCAATTTTTCAGGCAAACGGAAGTCAGAAGAAAAGAGGGGTTGCAATCTTATTTTTAGATACATGTGGATTTAAAGCAACTAAAGGTACAAAAGACAATGATGGTCACGTCATATTGGTCAAGGAAAAAATACAAGAAGACATTCTAAATATTTATGGGCCCAATTTAAATGCTCCCAGATTCTTGAAACAGATCTTGCTTAGTCTGAGCAATATGACATCCTATAACACCATAATAACAAGAGACTTTAACACTCCTCTCTCATATCTGGACAGATCCTCTAAACAGAAATTAAACAAAGATATAAGGGAATTAAATGAGACCCTAGAACAACTGTACTTGATAGACATATATAGAACACTCCATCCCAAAGATAAGGAATACACATTCTTCTCATCATCCCATGGAACATTCTCCACAATTGATCATATCCTAGGACACAAAGCAAACCTCAACGGAATCAAAATAATTGAAATTCTACTTTGCATCTTTTCACACCAAAAGGCACTAAAAGTGGAACTCAACTCCAGCAATAACTCTCAACCTCACACAAAGGCATGGAAGTTAAACAACCTTATGCTGAATGAAAGTTGGTTGCAGGAAGAAAGAAAAAAGGAAACTATTAACTTCCTGGAGTATAACAATAATGAAGACACAAGGTACCAAAACCTATGGGATACAGCAAAAGCGGTCCTGAGAGGAAAATTCATCGCTTTAGAAGCCTACATTCAAAAAACAGAAAGAGCGCACATCAACAAAATCACAAGCCATCTGATGGAATTGGAAAAAGAAGAAGAATCTAAGCCTAAATCCAGGAGAAGAAAAGAAATATCCAAAATTAAATCAGAGATCAATGAAATTGAAAACAAAAGAATCATTCAGAACATTAAGGAAACATGGAGTTGTTTTTTTGAAAAAATAAATAAAATGGATAAGCCCTTGGCCAGACTAACTAGAAATAAAAAAGTAAAATCTCTAGTACCTCAATCAGAAATGATAAAGGGGAAATAACTGATCCACATAGATTCAAGAGATTATCTCTGAATACTACCGGAAACTTTATGCCCAGAAATTTGACAATATGAAGGAAATGGATCAATATTTGGAATCACACCGTCTCCCTAGACTTAGTCCAGATGAAATAGATCTCCTGAACAGATCAATTTCAAGCACTGAGATCAAAGAAACAATAAAAATATCTTCCAACAACAAAAAAAATGCCCTGGTCCAGATGGCTTCACACCAGAATTCTATCAAATCTTCAAAGAAAAGCTTGCAGAAATTATTCCAAAAGATTAAGGAGGAAGGAATCTTCCCCAACATGTTCTATGAAGCAAACATCACCCTGATACCCAAACCAGGAAAAGACACAACTAAAAAAGAGAATTTCAGACCAATTTCACTAATAAATATAGATGCAAAAATTCTCTATAAAATCTTAGCCAATAAATTACACCTTATCATTAAAAAAGTCATACATCATGATCAAGTAGGTTTCATCCCAGGGATGCAAAGCTGGTTTAATATATGCAAGTCCATAAACATTATTCACCATATCAACAGAAGCAAAATTGAAGACTATGTGATACTCTCAATAGATGCAGAAAAAGCATTTGATAAAATCCAGCATCTTTTTTTAATTAGAACACTGAGGAGTATAGACATAGTTGGTACATTTCTGAAACTGATGGAAGCTATCTATGACAAACCCACAGCTAGTATTTTACTGAATGGAGTAAAACTGAAAGCTTTTCCTCTTAGAACTGGAACCAGACAAAGTTGTCCTCTGTCACCATTACTATTCAACATTGTGCTGGA